>NW_018127915.1:1065420-1073186 GCF_001952655.1 Monopterus albus
GCCGCTCGTTGCCTGCCAAGAATTGTGAGTGTGTGTGTGTGTGTGTGTGTGAGGAAAAAAATGATAGGAAGGGGAAGGAATGATGAACAAGTCAAGGCAGAAAGAGGCCTCAGGTAAATAACATAAGGGGCTACCAACATCCTTGACCTTTGATTATATACATCAGTGTTTCTATAAACCCAATATTCCTCAAATTTGTCTCCATGTTACTTTAAGATTTAAGATTATTCTAATTTCCCCATTAAAATATTTACATTTTCTGCAAAGACCTCCAAAAATGTCATGAAATATGAATGCATCCAAAAGAAATCTGCAACTCTGTGCCTCTAGATGTGGCATAAAAACGCAGCACATAGAAAGAGTTGAATAGTCATATTGTAATGCAAACATTTAAATAAAACACACAGAGAAGATGAGGGGTGGGAGAGATTAGGGCAGGGGTGGGGGGTACAGCATGTAAAAAGAGAAGCAGACCAAAAAGTAAACAACAAACTAAGAGGAGGAGAACAGGCCTGATAATGAGTGGAACAGAGATACAGAGACAGGGGAATAAAGAGAGTGAGACACCAATGAAGCAGAAAATATGGATCAAGCTGTTCCAACATCTGACAGAACAGATTATTAACAATTCAAACCAAGAGATACATACAGTAACAGGTACTGTCTAATCATCAAATAATATCATTCTAATGAGCTGTTTTTTTTTATTATTAGTTGTGGTTTGCTGTGTGGTGACAGATGACATTTGTGTCTTGTTCCTATAAAGCACTTTCACTTTGGAGTGGAAAAAACGATGACAAGAGCAGCCCAGACCAGCAGATAGGCAGAGGTGTGCCTCCAGCTGTGGTTTTAATGGTGTGTGAGCTGAGCAGATGGAGTCGTTAGCTCCCTGGGCCATCAGCCCAGCCTCTGTCTCAGCCATACATCACCGCTGACGGACGTCCAGACTCACCTCGGCGTTACCACTAGAATTACCGCGCCTAACATTCACTTCACCGAAACATACATCTTAGTGTTACTTAACCTGCTGTAATGTCACTGTTATGACCTGCTGCTGTATATGTGCTGATGTGGCCACATCCACCGTGCCATTATTGTACCTCTCCTGATTCAGCCCTTTATTGTACCAAAACAACAATGCTGTATTTCTACACATACTGGATCAGATCTTGGATTAGTAAATGTCATATATCATCACTTACAGGAAAATGTACTGTTAAAAACAGCAACAACAAACGAGTTTCTGCTGTGTGGCCCTACACACCATCACTGTGGGTCTTTATACATGATTCTGTTCTGTTGGAGGCCTGTAAAGTTACAGTGTAGATGCCACAAGGAGCAGTGCTCTATTCCTTTCTAGAATTACTACCTCTTAAAGAGTTGCTTTGGGGGCTTCTCCAAAGACTGGAGAAAACAAAAATAAAGTAAAGATTAGTAGGATGAGTAGGACAGTTTGTATTCATCGTATTCTTTGCAGGATTTTCCTGTGGTGGAGAAATTATACAACAGCTTTAGGACATCGCCACTGTCAGTGTGGAAAATAACATTGTCGCTCATCTACATCATCCACCTAGCCACAGAATAACACCACCACTGTCCTGTATGCAAAATGTGCACTTGTTTATCAAAATTAGAAGTACTTGTATGCAGAACAGCTCCTTTTCAGCGTACACCACCAATGCCCTCCACCAAGAAACAGGTCGGTGACCCAAATTCTAAACACGACGCATCACCACTTCCCTCCACCTCTTCATGGTTCCCATTTGCCTGCGGGATCCCAAGGTACTTGTATACAGTATACACACACATATATATATATATATATATATATATATATATATACAGGTCTCTATTTATAAGCGTTTTACTCTTATTTTTTTGTCTCTTTCCTAATGCACATTCCCTTGCTTGTTGACATGTATGTACAGATCGCAAGCTGCTGTACCAGAGTCAAATTCCTCGTGTTTCCAACACACTTGGCCAATAAAGCTGATTCTGAATCAAAGTAACCACAGCCATTAAAAATGCAGTGGAGTAAAAATTACAGTATTTCCCTTTGAACTATCTATTAGTCTTCTCTGAAGCAGCAGAAGTATAAAGCAGCCTCAAGTGGAAAGACTAAAGTAAGTACCTCAAATTAGTACCGTGTATCACTGCCAATAAAAAAAACAACAAACTAAAGTTTTTCACCTTGATCAAACTGTTTCTAATGTGATGCATTACCTTATATGATTATAGCTGATACTAAGTGATTTTCTTTCACCAAACCCAATGTGAACAACAGACACCATTCTTTGATTGGTGCTGTTGTTAGTTCACTTCAAGCTGTGTTTCTTCCTCAAAATATGCCAATGCCCTCCACCAAGAAACAGGTCGGTGACCCAAATTCTAAAAATCATATTCCACAACTTAAGAGCACTCGTTGCATGACCAACCCTCCACTGAGTTACCCCGAGCTGCATCACCTGAGTGACACAGGGTTACAGTAACGGTACAGTAGTCACCACAGCATTACAGTAGCGCCGCTCAGGTCCTTGCCTGGTGCAGTGTGACAAAAATAAAAGGATAAATCAAATGAGCATATTGGCGAGGCAGGTCAGAGCAGTTTAATGGTTCTGAAGCGGCTGACTGAGGACCTGTTTTAGCCATAGAGCAAAACTGCCAGAGAGCAAGACAAAAGAGGGAGACAGGCACGGAGAGTAAAAGAATACAAATGGACAGAAATGCAGCCAGAGAAATAAAGGGGGGGAGCAAGAAGGCAAGAGAGAGAGAGAGAGGTGAGTAAAGCTCTTTTGTTTCTCTCAGAAACTCACAAGAGAGGTATTTGAAAAAGAGGGAGGGAGACAGAGAGACTGCACTTTACACTGCACTGCGCCATGCTCCTTCCTCACACTATGAGCCCACCTCGTTCAAGTGTCTTTCTCACATGAGCATACTGTACACACCCAGATGCTCACAAGCACACACTCACACTCGGCAGTGAGCCACAGAGATGTATAGCCCCCTAACCGCCTCTACAGTGGGACTGATAGAATCAATTATGGACAGGTTTCAAAGGGAAGAGTGTATATATCTATGAATTATGGACTCCCAGCCACACACTGCACACACAACACTGGCTCAAAGCCCAGCACATGTTAGAAAAGGCCAGTGCAGCATTACATTAAACAGATCAACAACCAGGTGCCGCATTGCACAGCCTTCACAGTTGCTCTTGTGTACAGCTATGTTATCACTATAACCTCAATTCTATGCAAGAAATGACCTGAGAATCCAGTGGTAGTAGTGCAGGTTGTGTTAGCTCCTCCTTCGATGGATTGTGTTTGGGTGGCAACTGGTTAACGCATGTCCCTGAGGTTCAAGCAATCAGTGTGGTGATAGATGGCGCATCACACCTTGAGAGGTCTCACAGAAGCAAGAAGAAGCCTGCCCGAACAGATTTCCTCTTTTTACTGTCTCCTTTATACACATGTTTTCTTTTTATCCTCCTTTGTTAAATGGGAACAATATGCAAACTCACAACCTCTGTTCAATTCTACCTTCCTGCTGCAGAGCTTCTCTAGCATAAACTACAATCTTTCTTCCCAGCAAAAGATGGCATTGTGCCACTGACTGTGTGGCAGGCAAACTCTCTTGCAGGCGAAATGGGTGCACACAACATATCCTGCTCAACATTAAAGCCCGAATAAATAAAGAGGAAGACACATTCTTCGTCTCCTTCAAATTGGCCTCAGCTGTAATGTAGCACAGCATCTTGTCCCAGCTCGGCCAAGCAAGCCAGACACTGGCACAGCTGTACAAGATATGTTAGTAAATTACACAAAGAGTAGTTTCAGCTGAGCAATCGGATCTGTCAGACAAAATCCAAATGTGCTGATGACTTTCATAGCTGCATTTCACTGGCTACTATAACAACGCTTAATAAGCTGCAGCTAGTTTGTGACCTTATTTTTGTTTTCTCTTGATTGCCATTGTTTTCTATGCAAATTATTTTAAACTACTCAATCAGAACACAAGCTTAAGTAATTGCATAAAACTCACAGATGCAGATGTTTCTTTCTTAACTGATCATGTATGTACAAGTATGTGTGACACACAAGTACAATAATGAAATTATCTGTTAAAAGGTGCCCTGCTTTTCAATAAGTTCTCCTTTGAAAGCACACTCAATGCATAATATTACTGAGATATACTGTACCTCGTTGAAGAAAATAACAGATCAACAGCTTATGATACACGACCGACTCGTGACCGTTGAAGCAAATAACAGATCTGCAGCTTATGATACACGACCGACTCGTGATATACAGTGTGTGTACTGCACATACGGCCTCGGCATCAGACTGTTAAATCCTCCGCTGAGATGTTTCTCAGGCTCCTCTGGTTTCGTCTTCCCCTCAGTATTTTCATATCTTTCTGTTTTCCCCAGACTTTCAGTCACTCTGTCCTTTTCCCCTTGCCTCTCGCTATCTTGCTTTATGTATGCATGTGTGCTCTTTCTGAAACGTTTCCAAAAATGTCTGGTTATGCATGATAATACCAACTTGGAAAGTGTCTGAGAAACTGCACTTACATCAAGTACCTTCAGAGTTAAGGTACCATCATTTGGCAGCGCTTTGAGCAGACTAAAAAGGGCTTTGTTCTTTTTCACCAACATAGTTTAATCATGTCAACATAACGTTTTCTTATTGTTGCTAAAAGCAGTTATTTGACCTATTGCTCATTATGAATCAGTACAGCCTTCCATCATAAAACAAGTAATATCTGAAGTGCTTCTAACTGCACAAGTGCAAATAAAATGTCTGCTAAATACATAAATGAATATACCTTAAGTTCAGAACACCACCAGCTATCTTTAGTCTTTAATGGTTAATTTTTAAAGTTTCTTTAAATCCCCTATCTAATGTCATCTATTCTGCTTCCTTACGGTGTCCTTCCCTACTTGACACCCTCCTCTGCAGTGACGCCACATCTCCCCTTCCTCTTCACCTGTGAGGGCCCTTAAAGATGAGGTGAGGCAACAGAAAGTTTGTCCCCATGAGCATCATTTGCTCATCATTTTTAAGCCTCATTTTACAGGCCCTTAAGCTCCTTCTAAAATCCATTCTCCCTCTTCATTCCCTGTCCCTCATTCCTTTCTCCTGCTCTCATTTCATTGTCTGGTCACTTGTTTACATTTAATCACCCTGCCTCTCTGTCGCTATCGCTGAGAAGTCTGTGTCCACCATTAGCCTACTATCCAGAGCCTTCTCCCCTCCCTCTTCCTCTTTCAGTGTCTTTCTTCAAATAGCACCCTTTCCCCTCTCTTTTAATCATTCCCTTGTCTATTTCTCAGGTCTGCTGTTCTAAATTGTTGAAAGTGTTCACATTGTTATTCCCTAGACTTAACAACATTCACACTCTAACACACACCACACATACACACGCATCGTCCTACCATTGCCTTCACACCCCTGCTGACATCACGGCCAACAGTGTTTCTATCAGCAAATCCATTAGCACCAACAGCAGCACACACACAAACAATGAACCACACTACCAGACTTTTAAACACACACACTCACTCACTGACAAGGACAAACATCGCTAACATTTCACAGCCAGCGTCCCAACAGTGCCTTTTAACACTCTCCTAAGGCTAGTGTCGACCTTTGAGTCTCACACGTAAAGAAATGAGCTAAAACCTAATTAGCATAGCACGCGACATGGTGCTAGTAAAGCTAGTGGCTCTGAACTAACATACAGTATTTGTTTATCCATTTTAATAACATAGACCCCAGTTTCAGTTGAAGGCTAAACTTTAGGTAGCATGGCTTTCATCATACAGTGACCTGGCATGTTTCTGGCTTAGTCGTCAACTTGTGCACACACTTTGCAAGCATGTGATGAAAGCCTAAATAATATTATATATTCAGGTTGGTTTATTTCCTTCAGTGCGACAAATGTGATTCTCTTGGCTCATCAGCCATTCGGACAAGCTCAACTGCCTGCCTGTTCTTTTAGTAGTTTTTACTGTGTGAACAGGTTTGTAATATGAGGGTAAATATATTTATTTGTTATACTAACAGGCTCAGTTCATGCACTAGTAGGAATTTATGTGACAGTGAGAATCACCATATAATTACCATTCAACCACATTATGTTGGCTGCCTAAATACTGTAGTTCAGTGTCTCAAAACCTCAAGACAAAGCACACAACTTTTCTCTAAATGACACAAATATATAAATAAAAATATCTGTTAAAAAGTGGCAATCTCTCTTAATATTAATGGACCTTTTACTTAATTGAATTATGATATTGTTTTATACCATGTCTGAAGACAGTCTCCCTGGTTTGTCATTGTTGCCCATGCTTCTTAACCAGAGCTGCCTGTCCTCACTGCCTGAAAAGATTCCCATGGAGCTCAGAGCTGATTCAGGTCCCAAGACAGTCTTTGGCCATCATTGTTCCAGGCTGCCTAATTAGCCATTAGGCTCCTGCACCATGACATGCCGTTGAGGCCCTGCTTCCCCTGGCCTAATTTTAACAAGGGATGAAGAAGAAGAAAAGGATAAGAAGAAAAGGAGAAAAGAGGGAGAGAAAGGAGGGATTAGTGAGGAGAGGAAGCACTTCCCCTTCCCCTTTCTCTCAGGTCCCCAACTAACACTTGTCCAAACACAAAGCGTTTTATCCTCCACTCTGCCCTTCCTTAATATCTTACTCTTCAAAAAGTTCAAGTCCTCTCAGTGTGTGTGTGTGTGTGTGTGCAAACATACCTCATGTCAGTTTCTTTCACTTTCTCTCTTTCTTCCTCTTGCTGTCCCTGTCTCTGCAGGGTTAGAGGACTTAGCTGGCTCTCAGAGAGCTGTTGATTAAGCATTATGTGTGTTAATGCAGAAAGCCAGGATGGGAGGATTGCTGACTCCAATGCACTTTAAATCCACCACATGCCAATAGATAAGATGCCACCTGGACCTCTAGCTGGGTCGCTCTGATCCATAAATTAAGCAGCCCTCATCCCTACATTGATTTAATTGAACTTGAAGTAATGTTTGTGTGCTAATGAGTCTGAGGGCAGTAAAATGTAACCAAGACTGGACTGTAAATGTGGAGTGCTGGAAATATTTGTAATGGATTAAGGGAAGATGTGTTGTGTTGAGCACATAATTTACTTGCACTGCTATAATTGGCCCCTCCATGAACCGCCACCTTATTGTGGTGGAGGGGTTTGAGTACCCGAATGATCCTAGGAGCTATGTTGTCGGGGGCTATATGTCCCTGGTAGGGTCTCCCAAGGCAAACAGGTCCTGGGTGACGGGTCAGACTAAGAGCGGTGCAAAAGCCCTTTATGAATAAATTAATATCAAGGACCGTGGCACCGCCCGGCATGGCACAGCCGGGGCCCCACCCTGGAGCCAGGCCCGGGGTTGGGGCTCAAAAGTGAGCGCCTGGTGGCCAGGCAGGGGCCCCGATGACCCGATCTCTGGACATGGAGACTAGCCCTGGGGACATGGAATGTCACCTCGCTGGTGGGGAAGGAGCCCGAGCTTGTGCAGGAGGTTGAGAGGTACCAGCTAGATATAGTCGGGCTCACCTCCACACACAGCTTGGGCTCTGGAACTTTACTCCTCGAGAGAGGCTGGACTCTCTACTACTCTGGAGTTGCCCGCGGTGAGAGGCGGCGGGCTGGTGTGGGCTTGCTCATATCTCCCCAGCTTAGCCGCCATGTGTTGGAGTTTACCCCGGTGAACGAGAGGGTCGCTTCCCTGTGCCTTCGGGTCGGGGA
>NW_018127915.1:1075545-1085072 GCF_001952655.1 Monopterus albus
TGATACTGGGCTGGGCTGTAACGACTCAGTCGTTAATGGACATTGTTGGCCTTCTAAGGACTGAAACCACACCGAGGGGGATAAATATCTCCGACTCAACACCAGTCAGTCAGAACTGATGAAGCCTCTTGGATGAGAGGCAAAACGTCTTCAATCTAGAATTCCAAGTTCAGTTGATTTCCAAGGTTATTTCGGTTGCGGATGGATGGATGGATGCTATAATTAGACAAATGTCTTCTGAGAGAGCCACAGAAAACATTACACAACTGTTTCCACATGCTAATTCCCAGGAATGGCCCTTTTACAACTGGCCTTTTAGTTATCAACCAAAGGATTATTGTTTTCTTGAAACACACAACATGGCAAAAATGAGCTTGGATCCATTTAAAATAAGTTAACACCTTGGCCAACACTAAACTTGGTGACCATGACTCAAAAAAAGAGAATGAGACTAAAAAATTATGATGAAAAAGCTTTTAAATAACTAGAATGGTAAATTTTGACAGCAAAAGCATAAACAAGACTTGATGTGTATAATATTTTTTTCTGGAGGGGAAAAAAGAGAAATAAGTGACTAGACATGCAGAGACATTACTGCAGCTAATGTGAACAGAAGAACATGAGTCACCATGTACAGCTCCGCAGCTTTGTTTCAGTTGCAAACAGAGCGGCGCAATAGTGAGTCCTAAACCCAGAGGTGAGTTAGCATTTTTCGCTTCCGGCTCCCTCTCCCTAAAGTCAGTGGGTGTTTTGAATGAGCTTTTGGTTAGACACCAGAAATAAGGTCTGTGGTTAACACACAAAACCACAGATGGTTTTATTCTATGAAATAAAATATGTCAGTAAATACCCCACTCAAGATTTTGAAAGCTTTCACAGGTCCTAAAAAAGGCTATTGCTAACATGGCTAAATGAGACTACAGAGGCTGTCTGGGATTTTACATGTCATCATGGAGACTCATCTACTCACCAGAAGAGGGAAGCACTAAAAATCAAACTACAAGTTGGAAGCCAGAGGTGGTGAAGTTGAAGTCATGGTGTAGTTTGTTTATAGCCTAACAATAGCTTTTTACTGCTGGCGATTGCATTTGGGCATCAAATTTCATAAAAGTGGTGTTCAACTGTGAAGATTATATTTGCTGTACAAAACATGTAAGTAAGTGTCATAAACTGTTTGTCACAGAGCTTATTTTCTTCAATAATCTAAAAGCCAATGGAAAAAATCCCCTTGGCTTTTTGTTGAGGGAACCAGGGTGATGCTAACAAGCATCGTCCCCACAGCAGGTTCAGGACCACGGACAGCTCTGCAGTAACCCGGGTCTAAACAGATGAACAATGAATAAGTCATTACCCAGAGTCTTCACTGCCATAACATAGGTACGCTGAAATACTGTCTACTGTTTTTACTGCCCCAAACATAAATACTAGGTTTAAATATAATAAATTACTGATGGATCAAAAAGGGCAAGTACAGAAGGAGGAGCTGTAGCTGAGTCAAGGTTTCCTCCTGTCCATGTATACACAGCCTGTGAACTCGGGAGCTTTGGAAAATACTTGTGAACTCTTACAAAAGTGACAGATGTAAAAGTTGTGGCCTCTGAACTGACTGTGAAAAGGGAGCTTTGGAAAAGAACACACTTGAAAATGTCATCTGTCACCTCCGTTCCCCTGGGGCTCTCTGACCTAGCGGTTGTTTACTGACCCAAAAATGCAGAGGTCCATCGCTGAAACCGACGGCTCCACATCTTCCTGTAATCACAGCATTTCACACCACAGAGATTGGACTTGTGTGAATCATCCTGTTCAGTGAATTTAGCTCCATTTTCATCTCTGTACAATGAACCTAAACACAGCCCTAAAAATACAAACCACCTCCAAAATGGCACTAAAACTGAGTTTCACAATCTCAGGGCAGGGAAAAAGAAAACAAAAATAGAAATAAGCACAAAAGAGAACGAGGGAAATGTGTGAATTGAGTACCTGGTTTCAAATGAAAACAAAAAAGGACAGGGAAGAATAAAGAGGAGAGTTAAGAAAAACAAAATGTGTGATTACCAAATCGAAAATATAGGCACTTTATGGTCGTCTGTCAGTCTCCACCAGATTGCTCTCTCCTAGATCTTTCTGCCTTCCCTAAACCTCTGCCCACCTTTGCTTTCCGTCACCTGTGTCAGCTAGTGGCAGTGTGAGCTGCTGTGCTGTGTGTATGAATTGCACATCTGTGTTCTCACGCAAACACACACTGTGTGCATGTGTGTGCATGCCTGTCATGAGGAAAACAAACCATTAGATCTGCTGGAACAAATCCATGGATACAACACAGTCTTGCATTTTCCAGGCGGTAACAGTAAAAATTCCACCGAGATGCTCATGTTTTTCTGTATCTGCTTGATGTACACTCAGTTGGCAGTTTAACAGGCACAGCTAGTTAAAAGGAGTGCAGTCTAATACAACAGTCCTGCATTAAATCCTCCTTCCTGAAGGGGATTATGTTCAGTTTAGGCTGTTTCAGAGAGGCGTTGATTCATTTTAGCTGTAGGTTATGCTGCTGTTGAACTGTATTGCATTATACAGAGCATTGCTTCTGTTATTTAGCCTCATTTCATTGATCTAAATGGCATGAACAAAATAATAAAAACACCTGTCAGTGTAACACAATACATTTTAGTAGCACCACAAACTACAGTGTCCTGGATGACAAATGATTTAACACCTCTCTGACAAAAACCGAACATTATCACCTTCATGAAGCAAAATCAGTTTCTTGAACACACACACTGGGAGTTTGTTTTGGCTCACAGTGGCTCTCAAAGGTCATTACTATCACACACAATAATAGAAGAAAAGAATGACAGGATTTGTTGTAGGACAGTTGGATTAGACAGACTTAGCTTTAGCTAGTTATACATAATGTAACTACGTTTCATGAACTAAGTGTGATGCAGTGTGTCGCTTCTTTGTACATTTCTTTTTTGTAGATGTTTTTGCTTTATGCATCCTGTCTGTATTCTATGAACAGCCAAATGATTTGTTGCAGTTCTTCAAGTTGGTGGATAAAGCTTTATGCTTCTCTTTGCCGCACGTAAGTGAATGTATTCAGAGATGTGTGCAAATATGTTTTATACTGGTACAGCACAGTTCACTGAAAACATTGAATAAAACCCAGAAATGGAAACCAATGTCACTCCAGGAACAGTGTAAACAAGTTACTCAAATTAGTCATCGGTGAAGCAAATTTGACACATAAATAATAAACATAATGCTCACCACACCTCTAGCTGCTTCGTCTTCACTTCTGTTTTGAACCCACCTCTTGTCATGACCTTCTAACAACTCATTAGCTTACTTGATGCCACACAGCATGTTGTTGAGATCTGGGAAGTGTGCTTGTCCTCTGTAAGACTGTGCAACCTAAGATTACCCACAACACCCTCCTGTGTATTGGTCTGCATAAGCTTCAAATCAAAGAATATACATTAGCGCATTATGTTCTCTACACTATAGTACAAAGCACTTTGATACTTAAAAATAGAAACTTAACGTGAATGATGGCCTTTACTGTAGCTACGTATGCCATCTAGTCCAAATATTAGATTAATATATTCAGCAACTACGTGTAATTTGACCAAGTGAAATGAATAAGTGCCAGCTTCCTAAAACCTACCTAAGTTTTAATGGGGAAAAACCAAGCACATCCCCAACATATCAGCTAATGAGGCTGGGCAGCTGTTTTCTGCTGCAGCACTAATCCCTTATTCAAATGGCAACAGGCATTTCTTCAATAAAGAGGAATGTTGTCAGAGTTCAGCACACAGGTTTAAAATCCATGAACTGTATGCACTTATACTGCCTCATAATGTGGCAGCTGCTTACAAACTCACTGTAGCTGTTTGCTCCTGTTTAAAGGACGATACCTCCATAACATTGCTTGATGATCTGACTTCCTGCTCTTGCTTTCATTTCTACCACCTGTTTCATCTCTGTCCTTCTCTCTCCTTCTCATCAGTGATACAACGGGCCGCCCAATAACCAGGGAAAGCGCTACATGACATCACACACACAGTCAGAGAAAACAGCAGCAACCTAAATCCTCGTATGCATAAACACAGCAGAACAGAGTGAGAGAGATCAGGAAACCCAAGTATTTGTAAGAAGGTTTTCTACTTTCATTCACTCATTCACACTCACATTGACACACATACACACTCTCATACTTTGCACTCCTTCAAGTAAGTGTATTAAAAACGATGAGTCAGCAGAATAGTCTTAGCTGGCGCACACACACACACACACACACACTCATGGGCCAGCACTGCAGCTTCTTTTGCCATCTTACTCCCTTTCTCTACCTCCCCTTTCCACTGCTGTGCGCTCTCTCACAGTGAGCACAGACAGAGATGTGCAGCCACCTCTCCGTCCTTGCTCTATTGCTCCTCAGAGGAAAGAACACAAAGCTGTGCAGCTGCACACGAGTGCCAGAACCCACCTTTAAAGAATTGTACATCTGGGCTGTGACACTCACATTACAGCTCATCTATTCATGCCTGCAAACTCCCACAAAAAAACGTAACCCTCACATGGATTTTTAATCTCCTTATCTTTGTATCTGATTAACATGTTAGTGGTTTTCCTTTGTCAATGCTGTATATCACAGTGCCTCTGCCTTTCACACTGCTGTTCCTAGTCTCATTCATCCCTCTGTCTTACCCTGGAGGTGAGAGGTATTATTCCTGCAGTGGTGTGGGATTGGTCCAGCTGGGTGGTATGCCTTTCTAAAAGCGTGACCTCAGTCTGCCTGTTCTGAACATGCAGCAGAAATTAACTTTAAGAATGATTAAGAAAACCACATGGCACAACGCAAACAACATGACCACTAATACTCTGAAATTAAACCAGTTTGTCCTGATCTGTTGGCTCATTAAGCTACATAATATCCCTAACAGAGTGGAAGTACAGCCTGTACAGGAAATACTGATGACTGATGCTGCTGTTTTATTGGGTTACACAACATGTAAATGAAGCATGAATACGTATAAAAGCTGATGTTACTGCTCTGCCCTTCTGGTACTTTCAGAAGTAAAGCTGCAAGAAGACACAAAACAACAGAATGTCTGTTAATTTAAATAGAATCTACCGCACAAGAAGAGACTGAGGTGCAAAGGGGCAAAACAGCATCAAGTGGCAACAAAGATTTGAAATGTCCTACAGCATGTGGGAGTGGTGCCTCAGATAAAGCTATACCACTTTAGCTGATGGAAATTATGCAGCAGAAATCAACTGTCCAATCAGCGTTGAATGTGCTAATTATGACTTTCCTGCCTCTGTACCAGTACGTCTCTGTGAATGAATGCTCTCATGTTGCTGCTGATACTGGACCACGTGCTCTTGTTTTAACAGCAATGACAAAGCCCGGCTGTCACACAACAAGCAGGTAAACAAAAGATGTTCAGTGAGAACACTGTTGATATTATTTAGGTGGTTAAACATTTTAGGTAAATTAGTTAATGTACCAACTGACTGATCATCGCTGGAACCGTCCAGGCAGTGGTGGAAAAAGTACTCAGGTCCCTTACTTGAGTAATATAATGTAAAAAGTAGCAGTACTACAGTGTAAAACTTGTTTGTTACAAGTAAAAAGTTCTTCATTCAAAATGTTACTTAAGTAAAAGTTCAAAAGTAGCATCAACGCATAGTTAAGGTACTAAAAGTACTCATCGTTTAACATTAATGCATATCACATTATTGGATTCTAATTACTCATACATTATTGTGTACATCACATTTAATGTTGCATCTGGTAAAGATGGAGCTGATTTTAACCAGCTTATATGCTTATAATTAGAATTACAGCTGGGTCACTGGAGAGTTTTCCACTGAAGATCAATAAAGTTTTATTAATCTGGTTCTGAAAAGTAACTAGTAACTAAAGTTCTCAGATAAATATAGTGAAGTAACTAGTACTATATGTGCCTCTAAAATGTAGTGAAGTCAAAGTATGAAGTAGCACAAAATGAACATAATCAAGTAAAGTACAGATACCTCACAACTGTACTTAAGAACAGTACTTGAGTAAATGTATTTAGTTATTTTCCACCACTGCTTCTAGCTAGCAGGTTTATATAGGTTTATATGCTATTTAAAGGGCAATTACAACCAATGACTGCAACCCCTTTATATGTACTCATGGCCTCATTCCAGACCCTGACCCTCTGTGATGCTACTCGATGCGGCCAAAGGTCCACTTGATGTGGGTATAAATCTCAAATCAATCTCTAAAATTAAGACAAATAATGAGACAATATTAATGAGACAAATGTCAACCACAATTGCACACACACACACACACACACACACAGTGTCAGAGAAGGGATGAGGGGTGGGAGGCATAACGAGAAGAGGGTTAAGAGGGTTAATGACTGTCTCCAACACAAGACCAGCTAGACTGCTCGTTTGTGCAAGTGAGTAAATAACACACACACACACACACACACACATTCAGTCAGCTTGATGAAATTGCGCATGATAAATTGACAAGCCATCTGATGCTACACCTCTTGTCATCTTGCTCTGTCTGTTCATGTTATATGCACCTGCCCAACAGAGAGAGAGTCGGAGAGAGGTAATGACAGAAAGACAACAGAAGTGACGTGGGAGATTGAGGTGAGGAGAGAAAGAAAAGATGGGAGAGAGTGAGAGAGATGTGGTGTTGTAGCCAGGAAGGCAGCTCTTTGTCTTCCTAACAGAGCCATTACCAAAGGGCGTGAGACCCCTAAGGGTCAATCTCACACACACACAGAGGATAATACAGACTATGGTATGGTTAGAGCTGCCAAGAGCTGGAGGACAGGCTACAACACCTTGTAATCTGTATTTTATTACCAGAGTCTTTACTCAATGATGTTACCTGCCACTCTCTTTGTCTCTCTCCAGTGTGTTCCTCCTCCACATTTCTCTGACTCCTCTCATTCAGCTCAGCTCACTCATTCTTTTATAACGCAGTGTGAAAGAACTGGGAAAAGAATTTTTAAAAAGATGTGATTAAACTCATAAAGGGACAGTTCGTTTTAATGGTGTTACACAAATACAAGTAGTTTATTTAGTCACTCATATCTCTTCTTCTTCCTTCTTCTGTCAGTCTCTTCTTCTGCTTGCATTGATCTTCTGTATAATTATTCTTCTTATTCCCCAACCATCTCTTCTCCCCTTTGACTCCATAGCCCAACTCTCTTCTTCTCTTTTGCCAGCTTTGCTCCCTTCTTGTCTCCTACTCTCTACCCAAATTAAAGCTAAAGTGACCTTTTTGTGCAAACATGTGTTGTAGACAAACACACACACACACACACACATATGGTAATGATACCACTAAAAGACATCTGGAGGATAGAATGCACCCTTAAGAAAGTACACCCTTGTTATTATGTCACTCTGTGGGTGTGCGTTTGTCCATCGCCATACGACAAAAGAATGCAAACCTGCCCTTGCAAAACTCAATGTTCGCTTCAGGCAAATTACCTGGTCAGCAGTGTGGTAGTGGGAACCTGTAACACCGCCACAGCAGCAACACACAAACACTGCCAGACAAAAGTTTGGACCCAGGTGTGTAGTGTTCACTATGACAGATCTGTGAGTCAATAATTTAATCTGAACATTATTTTATACAGATAGACAGGTGTCGGGCATATAATTTACTAATAAGACACACATCTACACACATATACAGTACACACACACATGCACACCAAATGCTACACAAAAATGTGACTGCAAGACTTTTAAGTCTGATTTGAGAGTACGACTTAAACACGAAGAAACGGTCTGTGCATCTCTTACTGTTTCATTCTGAAACACATACAAGCCCCACAGAAGATGATCAGTTAGTCGTGTACAAGGCCACAGAGATGTTTTCATATTAGAATGATAAAGTGTTGCCTACTACAATACAGGCAAAGAGGAGAGAGGGAGAGGGAGCACAACTGAAAAGACTGATGGAAAGAGGGGAAGAACAGAGGGAGATTTGTGAAGTAAGAGACAGATGACGTTTGACAGTAGTTTACCAGTTTGCCTCAGTGGATGTGTGGAGATGTGTGTTAGAGATATCTATCGCCTTGTGTGACTGTGTGTGTCACACACACAGTGACTGAGAGCAAAGTGAGCTGAATTAAGTTGTAAATTGGAAGGGTGTGATTGCGCCAGGCGCTGTGAGACTTGGTTATCGTTCAGCTGCATCATCTCCAACAGTCTCGGCGCTTGGTCAGAGAAACAGCGAGGAACGATGACAGGCCTGATTTTATTATGTCCCTATAACATCAATACGAAGGAGAGAGAAAGAGAGAGGAAGCATGCTGAGGCAGAACAGGAGCAGGAGACGCAGTGAGGAAGAGTGAAAGAATGAAAGGAGCTCTCTGATGAAGCACCAAGCGTGAGAAACAGACCCACAACGCTGAGTGGCTTCAGGAGCCTTTACTCCCTCCCTCAGCCCATCGCTGCCTCTCAGTTAAGGTCTAATCAAAGGAAAAGCCTCATTATCCCCACGGCCTGGAATGCTGGGGAATCGATCGCTGTCCGCGTGGTGCCACCATATGGTGCAAAGCTCTACTCATAAGGATCAATGCTATTGGACACAAGACATGGACAGTACATGACTGTAGAGGAATAAATTGAATGCAAATTGAAAATTAAATGTCAAAACATGGACAATCCACATAATAGTCTGCATTTTAAAGCATGAACTTGTGAGACTTTGTTCAATGTAAAAAATACACTACTTTCACTATAACAGCCAACATCATCCTGTTCGATCACACAGTGTCGCCCACAAAACCAAGTTCCTGTGTCAGGTGTGGCAGCACAATGCCTTATGTGAAACAGCAACATATTCCCATAGGTATTCAAATTGTCACAAAACCTTCATTGGAAATATTTGTGTATCGTTTGTCCTTTGCTGGATGTCGGGTGAATGTCCAAAGATCGAACCTCATGCATTTGTCCTTTGAATATATGTCCTACCTTTGTCTTTCAAATGATTCCTTATATGAAGTGGTTCACTGTTGCAGGCAGCACATGTCAAAAGCAGGCCTGCATTTCAATTGAATCTGGAGATTACACACATTGAAAAATCCTCGTGCGCACACACACACACACACACACAGTACAGTGTGCAGGAACATTGGAGGAGGAAGATATGAGTATTTTCAGACAAGGACAGAGGTGTCCAGGGGGAGGCCTGTTTAGAAAGCACCTGCTGATGACCCCCAAGGAGCAGACAGATGATTCACCACAGGGACAGGAAAGCCTGACAGCTCACACACACACACACAAACACACACCCTCACAACGCACACCACATCTGAAAGAATAGGAGTAGGAACCTTGAAAACAACTTACCCCTTCAAGACACACACACACACACACACACACACACACACAAACTCTTTTTTTGCATGTGTCTCTGAAAGACACAGTAAATGACTATAAAATTCTGTAGCAGGTAGAACTAGGTAAAGAAAGCACGATGCAGAGGGAGAACG
>NW_018127915.1:1085096-1088862 GCF_001952655.1 Monopterus albus
TCATCCCATCATCAATGTTCTTGGCCATTTTTCCTGAATGCATTCTGTTACTGTAGCCTTGTTAAGGAGAACAAAGTAGAAGGAGAGGAGAGACACGGGGCGGCAGAGAGCAGGGACCGTGGTCCCACTGGGCCAGTAGACCTCCACGCCTCCAGTCACTTTGGCATCCCAAAACTGGTCGAGTAAATCCTGCACTCTGCACGTGTATGGACCTTACACTGCACGTACACTGTAGGCTATATAGGTTAGGAAATGTATGATGCATCTTCTGAACTTCCAGTTTTTTATTTATTATATTGGTTTAGCAGAAAACTGTCATACTTGGCTAAAAGGCAAGACAAGTGTTATTGATATGAACATGTTCATTCCAATAAACCCATTACACAATTTCACACATTGGGGGTGCACATCATAATTCTTCATAATGCCTTCTGGAGACAATTATCATCACCAATATCATGGGAGGAGAACTATTACACTAACTGGTACAGCAAACCATTAAATTCTCATTTGCATTGTTTCCTTGTTTATGAGCTAAAGAAGTAACAGAGAAAACAATTTCTGTTGCTGTGACTGTGCTGGAGAGCCCGCACAGATTATTTGTCAGTTGGTGACAAGTACAAAATTGCTAATTAAATGTTGAGAAAGTCTCCAGCTGGAATTGGTGGCTGTAATTTGCATTTGTATTTAGTAAAATCATGGAATTATTTTGTGACTAAATGACCAGTTTCCTCATGGTGATGTCTGTGTTGTCTAGACCTTGAGCTCTTAAGTCTTTTGTCTTCATTTCCTGCATGAAACAGACTTTAAAGGGCTCCAGAAAACAGAAATGATGGAGAATCGTGGAAATGATATGTGAAACAGAAAGAGACAGAACAGAACAAAATGAAATGCAATATGTGGAAAAAAATCACGTTCATAAGGCTGCAACAATATCAAACCTAGAAAAAGGACAGTGTTTGACCAAACACTTAAGGGTCGTGACACAGCAAGCTGACGGTCGGCCACTTCCGGGCTGTCGGAGAGCGTCTGTCAGGGTTTGTCTTCCCAGTGTGTCACACTACTGGTACTAGTCAGACCTTTTCAGCAGATTTTTGGCTGATTCAGCATGTTGAATTGGTGTTAGGCCGGTCGGGACTCAACAGCGAGAGAGACCACTGTGATTGGCTGTTCAGCTTAGCGAATCAGTGCAAAAGAAGAGAAATATTCAGGAAAGCCCTTCAGCCTGTCCCTGTGGTGTCCATGATTTTACCCATTTAGTGCACTTTCTCCTTGTCTTTCACCTCCACTACTTCCTTTCTTCTTCCAGAACCAAAAGACCAAGGGCAGAGAGCAGAAGTGTCTTATCAGACATACTGTCGATTAGAAGCAGCTGTTCTGAGCAAGAACTGCTTTCTTCATAGCTTGTATTTCCACTGTCTAAGTAGTCTTCTCTCCCCTTCTGAATGGTGAATACAGATGCTGCTTTCTCTCACACATGCACAGGATGTATGTGCTATTGGCTGTAGTCTGTGTGGTGTGTTCAAATGCCTCTTTTTGACTCAATGGCCCAGACAAGGGCGACATGAGGGAACGCAACAGACGGCCTATCTTGCTGCTAGCTCTTTCACACTGGTTTGCTGCGTCTTTGCCCTTAAACTGCTAATGTTTCTATCTTTCTCACAAACAAGTTCTTGAATGCAATTCAAATGCAGATGTTACACTTTTGGCAGGAGAAAACTGTGGATGGTACTTGGTCCATAAAAGGATGCAACATGGGCAGTCAGCAGTTTACACACCACTCCCTCCAGACCTTTTGTAACCATGAGGTTACAGTTCATATATATTATACTGTATATATACTGTATGTATAATAACTAAAGCAAGTTTGTACTTTTTCCAGATTGTAATATTGTGTCAGCTTAATTTGAAATGTCTCTAAGTTGTGCAGTGTACAATTCAAAATACCATACATGCATGAATGTCATCTACTATAATTGTCTTAGTCTTCTACACCAGTTGAACAAACACACTGAATACAAGGAGCCAAGTACACACAGCTGAATGAGCTACTGTATCAAACACATAAAACCCACATGCACTGAGTAGAGTGTTAAATGAATAGCTTCAGCTGGCCTTGGTCTGCAGTGACAGCACCGCAAAGCCATCATTTATGTGTGTGTGTGTTTGCAGCCAGTAATAAATTATAACTACTGCTGGGAGACCATAGTTAAATAAGGGAGCTGTTAGGCTTCATCAATAGCTAACTGTGCTTAACACTGTATGTGTGTGTGTCATAGTGGATGACTGCACTGGGCTGGGGCCTCAAAACCTCGGCTATACAGGTGTATGTTAGCATCTAACACACACAAACACAGTGACACGGTAACAGCCAGTATTTAAGTAATAAATACATGTAAATGATGTTTGGAAAGTCTGTGTGAGTCTATGTGAGTCTGTGTGTGTCTCTCTCTCTGTCAAGACATATTCCTCTCCCTTGTCAAGGTTGGACTAAACTAACATCTCAAAAACACACACAGACACACAAGAGAGCTCAATCACGTTGCACCCACACGGTCAAGCCAACACACAAACACAAAAATACAAAAAAAAACACCCCATCATGTCATGACTCCTCATCAACATGAGGAGTCATGACATGAGCTATTGAAATGGGCTATTCAAAAAGCAGTTATTTCGATTAGCCTTTAATAGCAAATCTCTGTCTCTATTCATTCAGGAGCTTCGGTATTCAAGCACAGAAAGCCAGGGTCAGCCAGGCAGAGTGTGGGTTTACTGCAGCAAAGAGAAGAATGGTAAATGGTCTTATACTTGTATAGCACCTTTCTATGCTTTTACAGCACACTCACAGCACTTTCACACATTATTCGGCCATTCACCCATTCGCACTCCCAAGCACTCATGCATTCACACACCGGTGACATCACCGGGAGCAACTGGGGGTTTAGTGTCTTGCTCAAGGACACCTCGACATGTTGACTGGACAAGCCGGGAATCAAACCGCTAATCCGCCGGTTAGGAAACGACCCGCTCTACCGCCTGAGCCACAGCCGCCCCAGTAGAAAAGATCACTTCTCTCAAGGACAACTTACCTAAGCTACCACAGAGCAGTGGTTTACCTGGAGACAGTGATGGCACGAAGTTCAGCGTAAGGACACGAAGCTGGTTTGTTGGGAAAGTTTGTGTAAAAACACACATTTCAAGGGCATCAAGCACTGTAAAGGAATGTAACAAACATTTTTGATGTACGCCATCTTCAATTCAATGTGAATAACTTCTTTAATTCCCAACACGAAGGCCTAATATTCAAAGCCTTCTCCACACTGCCACAAATCAGATTCTAGTGAGGTCAAATTATTTCATTTTAAATATATAAACAATAAATAATAAATTCATTAAATATCCAGCATTTGACGACACCGAAACCTGAAACATTTGCTCAACATGGTCCTGGAGTTACAACTGGAAATGCCTGGAGAAGTTTAGGCAATTACACTGACTGTTAAGTAAAGACAATGGTCATAATAAACAAACAAGTTCAAGTTCTTTAGGCAACTGGAAACAGATGATTCGCTGTGGCGACCCCTAACGGGAACAGTCGAAAGAAAAAGGAGAAGGCAACTGAAACACTTGGAAAAGGTTAAGGAAAGATTAGCATCATGTTTAATTAGTGACTACAGTCTTCTGGTATTAGACAACCCCCTGTGATCACAGTACTTCCTCAAATCATTACACTTAAATCCCCTTAACAAAGTCATAGGATTCT
>NW_018127915.1:1088884-1090961 GCF_001952655.1 Monopterus albus
GTGTAGGGATTCCACTGCTGCTAGCTGCTGTGGCTCTTCACTCATCCTGACTGCAGCCCCTGCACCTACCTCAGTCTCACCACAAATACCACAGACTTGCTCTCTCGGGCTCCCCGTCTCTATAGCCCTCTCTTTTGTTTCAGTCCCTCTCTTTCTCTCTCAGGTGTTTCAGCAGGTAAAAACCCCATTTCCCTGTCCCCCTTGGGGAGCGCTGACCTAACTGTCGGTGCTCCCCGGAGCCCCAGCTAATTCTGCAGATCCATTTGTCAATGCTGACCCTGAAACACACCCACATTCCACTCCCCACCCCGCACCCTCCTCCATCCATCTTCCCTCCCTTCCAATTCTCTCTTCCTCTGGTGCTTCTGCTATTTTTAAATCCTCCCCACGTCCTCCCCAAAAGGCTATAAAAGCACCGAAGGGTGGATAGGATCGACAAAAAAGGAGAGGGAGGAGAGGAATTGAGGGAGAGATACACGATGGATGGTGAGGCTGGGAAACCTATAACATATAAGAACAGGTGCTAAAATAATGCACTGTACAAGGGTACTATTCCAAAATGTCAACTTTTATGAAGGGTTCACAAGGCCACGTACAGCTGAACTGTGCACTGCAAACACTTTATTACCAGAAAATCTTAAAGCTGTGCAAATATTCTTATATTAACAGTGACTCAGATGTGTGCAATGTGAGATGTGTTGCTCACAGTAAAGAATCCACAGAGAATTATTACCTGCCCCTGCAGTTCCTCTCATTGTTAGGGTGCACTTTCTTATCTTTTGACTATTATGTTGGTTTTATGGCCCATAACTTTATAATTTTGGTTCTTGCTCTCATCAATATCATTTCCAGGCAGAGCATGTAGATGTATTTTGCTAGTGTTGAGCTAAAAAATCATAATGGCATCACAAAAATGTGAGAAGCAGCTCAATACATTTCCAAACAAGTCACTGGCCCAATATGTATGATCATCTAATCAGTTCATCTATGAGTGCAAGTGAACATTGGTGCCAAACTTGAGGAAATTCCCTCCTGACATATCGTGGTCACAAGAATCATTCGGACGGACGGACAACCCGAAAATATAACGGTATCACTGGTGCAGAGGCATAAAAACAATGACTGACACAGGCTAGTTATTAGAGAAAATAAGAATCATGGAATAAAAAGTGTATAATATATGTTATTTATTTACATATTCTGAGCTGCAGCTTTTCACCTTGAGCACCAGGATGATGTGAGAATCACACAGTACTGGTATTAACAAAGGTTGTATACAGTAATTACAGTATGCAAAGGGGGATGAGTGGGTGGTGTTGATAGGATGCACAATGACTTTTCCAAGCAAAAAAACCTTATTGCTAATAACTACACACTATCAACTTAATTAAGGAGCACTTCTCTTAAAGCCTCTCAACCCCACTCGGGTTTTTCTCTGTACTTCCTGTTCTATCCCTAACTCTCTTGTTTGTGCTCATTCCTTCTTTCTGGCTTCCTCTGCCTTGCTTTTTCAAAAGCAAAGGCTGTTGAGTCACCCTTTTGTCATCTCTCTTCTCTTCCCTCTGTCTTTAATGTCATCCGAATTCTAAAACATTACAGTCTGAAAGTGAAGCGCTCACTGCACTACCTCGGTTACTGTTACATCCGTGACCCGGGCCGTCCCAAGTACCTCGGTAGCAGGCACAGGTAGTTCCAGCAGCTCCGCCCCCGCACAGGTGAGGGTGCATTCCAGGCGACGAGGCACACCTGCTTTCCATTATCGGAGCAGTATATAGGGTCAGCGTTGGTCAGATTATTGTGTGTTATCCTGTTGGTAACTACTTTTCATGTTCATGTCAAGGCCTCAAGTTTACGGACCGTTGTTTGATTTGCGCTCCTTTCGCAACATTGTGAACTGTTATTGCGCATTGTTCTGTTGTATCGGTTTTCGTGCCCTTCTCACGTTAAAATGTTTTTGGTTTTTGGACTGCTTTTTGTGAATTGCTCCACCTCTCAGAGCTCCAAGGCAATCCTGGGACAGCGCCACCATCTTACGTCGCACCGCTCAGCTACCAGCGCTGCCTCATCAGGGAACCCA
>NW_018127915.1:1091122-1106324 GCF_001952655.1 Monopterus albus
GAGCAACGCCTCTCATTCACCCCGGGAGACAGTAGTCCAGTCAACTCAGTGTGCCCAGCTGCCCCGAGATCAGCGGACGAGACCAGCTCTTTTGTTTGTTTTCGTGGAGCATTAAATACGTTTTTCTTGTCTAGCCTGGGTTCGAATCTGCATATTTACTGGGTCCTAAACAACTCACACACAGCTTAACGTAACAGTTACACGATGTGACATGACACTTTAAGGGCTACATATTAAGGACTCTGCACTTAAAAGAACCGAGAATGCTGAGACAAGTTGTAAATGACCTAAAAACTAAAAATAGTCTTCTCAAAAAAGCATTTAAACTGGGTAGACTCAAATGTAGAGGGATTCATTTGTAGCCAGTGAAGTCTACATTCTAGCCGGATGCATATGAGTGTCCTGGAAAATATTTTAAATCATGTAGCTGTCACACTGTGTCCAGGTACAGCATGTACTGTAGTACTGAATTAACACATAACATGTCAATGTAAATCTCCCAAAGATTAGACACAACAAGTTAACACACAATCACTTTCAGTTCGAGAGTTTAGTTTTAAAGGTTTGCCAAATTGCAGAGCTGAAGCACGTTTATGTCTCAGTGGACAGTCTGGGGAAACTGAGGGTGCCATTAAAACATGAATAATTTCCCTAAGAGCCCCCCACAGCACTCACAGCTTGTACACTACTTGTCACACATTCTTACATGTCTTCCCTTTTTTTCACCCATCCGTCCATCCATCCTTGCACCCATCTAGCCTCCAACTTCAGAACAATGAAGCTGACTTCATGCACCACAGGCTTTCCATCATAGTGGAGAGATGAGTGAAAGGCAGAGGCTCGTCAGAGGGATATTTAATTCCTGTCACTCTCACTGCCTGCATCTCTCTGTTTCCTTGTCTTTTAGAACAGCTCACTGCCCCCAACATGGTGCAGCGCTGGGCTAGTCTATACTGCACTAACACTAAGAGAGCGACTATGGTCCATGTTAATGGAACTGTGCTAGAGAAGCTCTACACAGGATGCAGGGAGCAGGCGAGAGAAGCAAGCCAGCCTTAAGTGTGCTTGTTCACTGCAGACACTGCAGAGTAATGTGGCAACAGCATTTCGGGATTCCTGTGTGATGCTGTATTGTGTGTGTGTGTGTGTGTGTGTGTGTGTGCGTGCACTTTTTTAAGTCAGTTGGTGATGAAGTACAATGGAAAGACATGAAGCGAAAGGCAGAAAAGTATTAAAGAAAGCAGAACTGCATCAAACATGCAACACACTGAAACCTAAAGCAGAGGAAGGCAAGGGACAAAGTTGTGTGTGTGTGTGTGTGCGCGCACGTGCATGTACACAGAAAGAACTGTGCGATGCAGCTGCTGACAAGTCCTTTAGATACAGCATCGATGTGAGGAGAAATCTGTCGCTATACAATCTTCAAACACTTAAGGCTCAAAGACAAACAAAGAAAATGAGAGCGGAGGACAGAGAGACTTTCAGCATTAGATGAAAAATGTAGATGAGAGACAGAGGATAGAAAACAGCTACAGAGGAATGCAGGAAGACCTGGCTTGATACAATCAATACTGCAGTGACTTAAGACTTTAGATTTAAGGAAAAGAGCCTGCGATGTGTTAACAGTGGGATTATAGCCTCCAAATGAAAGCTGAATACCTCTTTTACTTTACTTTTCTTCTTTCCATGTCAGACAGCATCAGTCTTTTCAACAAATGCCACATATGACATATTTATATGCAAGTGACAAAGCACCGTCTTCCTTACTAACCCACAATTTGTAGCCATTACTTTGGCAAATTGTTTCTTCTTCTAGTTCTTACAGTAGCAGCAGGTAGGGACAAGCATCCTGGTCTGGTGGACTCAGTGACACGACCAAAAAATCTACAGCTTTCCATTCTGAACAAACTGTCTACTGTGTAAACTCCGTCTGTTTCTCAGGGAGGATGAAATGAGTTGAGTGATGTGTTTAGTGTTACAAATGCATATTCATGTCATTATAAATAAACCAATAGGTCAGCATCCTGAGGGCAAAGTTGGCTGATTTTTATCTGTGTCTCTCAGGTTCAGGAGTGAGAATGAGGGCAATAATACAGACCAAAAAAATTAAAAAAAAAAATCTACCTCTCACACATCTCTGTCTCTCTTCTGCCACTGAAGCTGTGATTGACAAGTCCTCCTGAAAGATGTTTCTAGTTAATAAGTATCTGTCAGTCATAATGAAGCAGTTTGCAGTGTGTACCGAGAATTAAAATCCACTGAGGTTCTGCAGTGAAGACAATTTAATCAGACGGTTTCAACATTCAGAAAATGAGGCAATATGTCTTTGAAGGCTTCAGCGATGTATTTTAAATTTATACTCACACTGATGCAACTGCCTCATGACACAAGAATGAAAAAGGCATTCAGTCAGCAGCCACATGCATGTGTTAGCTGTATACTAATCAGGCTTAAGCTGAGATGACAAAATTCTCCCCTTTACAGATGTGATAGCTGTGTTATTCTCTGTGCGCCTCTTTAGTCTGTCGGCCGCTGAGCTTATGTTATATTTATTGCAGAGTATTTCTGTCATCTTATGGTGACAAGAGTCGAGTCAAGCAGATCAGAAATTCAATTTACTGCTGAGACACTTGGGTTAATCAACATGAAACAAACACACACACACACACACACACACACACACATTAGTCTGACTTGTAGATGCACACAAGACAGACAGAATGAGGATCAGTCTGATGTTGGCCAGGCTGCTGATTTCCCTCCACTTACACACAAAGAACACGTATAGTAACAATGCACAGAACAGGGCCCATTCAATTCCTGCAGCTCGCCACCCATCAAAAATGGACCAAACATCATTAGAACGTCTCTCACAGCGGTAGCGACTTCTGCAAAAGAAGTGTGATTCATTCTGTGAAAGAAGAACGACCCAGATGACTAAGTAGCAGCAGAAGGATAAAAGGAAGACGAAGTCCTAAGAAGATTAAACATTAAAGTAAATGCCTACATGAATGCAACATCAAAATTAATTTCTATTACTGCTAAGCTATGACATAACACGGTGTCAGTCCTCCCACCCCAATCTTTATCAATTAATTTAAGAATGGAAAAGATGCTTTGGGAAGTATGGGTCATAACTTTTATTTTTAGCAATGCAGAGTTCCTTATTCTGTGGATTTTATTGCAGAAAAGGGCTTTTACAGCTCCTGACCTTACTCGTGTAACTGGCTATAGCTGTCAGTGTTGAAACACACTCTTCTTTTGCAAGTGCCCATGTGCTTGTGTAAAATAAACTATGTGTGTTATTGCAATGTCTGTATGAAGAACTGCTGTTCCTAGGGCTGAAGCCATGGCTCTCCTGTTAGACGAAGAGAGCGAGAGATAGACACTGGGTACATCTCATGTCTCTTATAAGACTATTCCCACATATTCAGTCCTCAGTTGACCCAGAAGTTGTTCCAGAGGATGTAGGATGTTCAAGTTCTCTTAGATCAGCTCTGAGGACTGAGGAGAAGGAATGGAGGATGGTCCTGGAGGAGCCATGACCAAGGATACATGAGACCATCCTTCGTGGAGGTTTTCTGTGAACTGACATGACCGTTTATCAGAAATCAGTTGGTGATTGGACATGTCAGATGATTAGTCTGAGTTTCTTAGAGTCCTCTCTCCTCACATTTTCCTCGTATCTTATGTGGGCGGGACTAAGACACAAGGAAAAGATGCAAGTGAGGGAAACGGCGGTGCTTATAAGAGACGTGAGATACCCAGTGTGAGAAAGAAAAGGTTAGAGCCAAGGACACAAAGTGAGGAGGAGAAGGAGGAAGACAGTTGGCCCAAGAGGAAGGGAGACAAGGGAATGGGGGTCAGAGTGAGAAACTATGCAGTAAAAATGCAAACTTTCTACACTTTAGAAACAAATGCCACCAAGGAAAGCTTGACAGAAGAGGCAGATGAAAAAGCAAGAGGGGAATACACTCACAGAAAGAGCTAACAGCTCTATTTCCTCTCGTCCCACATATTCATTCACATCGATTCCCTTTGAGAAGTGAGAGGCCATATCTCATATGCCCGACAGCTGCATCTAGCTATTGAAAGAGTGCACACACTCAGACATCCAGCAGCTGCACACACATATGTGCATGTAAGTGTCTTCAGATATACAGTGACATAAAGGCACTTTTTATCTGTGCATACAAACAGTATACACACCAACAAACCAAAACGAGGAGCGCTAACAAGTATCACCAAGGGAGGCTCACTGAGGACAGTCTTATCAAGGTAATAGGAGATCTGACAGCACCCCAGTGATGTCATTACGGCCCCCCCACACACACAGAGCCAATTAAAGACTCACAATATAAATTGCCTATTGTACGCAAGATACTGATAAAGTACATGCACAAAAGTGCTCACATATACAATACCAAAGCACATGCAAGCCTGTGTATACACAAACACACGGTGCAGCAGGCCCTGTGGTTTAGAGGGCTGAAGATGCTCGAGTTAAATGGCAGTGCGAGTTAAGGCAAACAAAAATAAACATCTCCACCCAGTAATTGGACAAATTCCATTTCGATCCTCTCTCTTCTGCTCTGATTTGCTGTTTGACATAACAGCAAACATCAGAGTGCTTGTGTGTTTAATGTGTGTTTATGCAGGCCTGTGTGTGTGTGTACAGTTTTGCCGCCTGAGGGATGCCAACAACAGGAACAGAAGAATAATGTTCGTTGATCACTATAACTCCACACACACTTACATTTGTTACATTAATGCTGGCAATTACATTGCGTGTGTGTGGTGAGTTGGCATAGAATTCTTTAGTCGCCATGACAGCTGCCCATAAACATTTTTACAAACATACACGTTGGCATAAATACAAGGTGTATGCTGATAGGCATGATCAGAAAATGCTGTTCATTACTCTGACATCTATCGATTAATCTCATCATTATGGATCAATAAATTACATAAATACGGCTGCAGTGTATTGTGTGCATTGCTTAATCAGTTAAATGGAAACTTTGACTAACACTGGATGACGGAGGGAAACCCCAGTGACAAAACCAGGGAGCCAGGCTGCGTATCCACTGGCATGTGGACAGACTAACAGAAAACTCTGAGGTCTCAAATCTCAGCCATTCCCACTGAGGTGACTGTCACCATCTTGCATGTTTTGTTGATGGTCAGAACATTAAAGCACTTTAGCCTGGATCCAGACCCCTAAACTCACATCTCAGGCAGCTGATTTGAATGTTATCATCCCATTAAATGGCCGTTATCAGTCGTTATATTTCTTCAGTAGAAGCAAACTGCACCTACCAGAAGGCCAGAAGGAACACAGCATTCATAAAGATTGTCCTGTAAAAGAACTCATCAGAAGGTGCCGGGAGCTTAGTACAACCAACAGATATGTGTCAGGTGACCTTTAGTGGCTGTAGTAATGATGACAATATCAAAGACTAATTTCTGATATTTGGTGCCAGATAACAAGAGTCAAACTCTAAATTCTACACTGGTTGCTCAAACCAGCCTCTGAATACATGCTCCAGTCGGCATCAAGCATAATATCAAATGGGTTTTTTTTGAATCACTGAATAATAAATGAATGAACCCATATAAATAATGTGTCATTTTTTAAAAGTTGAAATGAAAGTACTGTGCGCGCGCACAGTAATATAAGGACATTACAGAGCAAAGGCAGGAATGATGAGGCACCATACAGAACACACACACACACACATACACATCTACAAAGTTACACTGCTGAGAAACACTAAAGAACATCACAATACTTTCTGACTCACCGAACACTATTTTATTCAGAAACGATGTTTGTTTTTCATCAAGAAAAAACACAGAGAAGGCCATCTCCCATTGCTGTTGCTAGCACATCTGGTGTATACAAACCGTGATTAAATTCATGAGGCATGCTCCAAAAACTGGAGAGGAAATGAAGGGAAAAAGAAAACATGTGCAGCAGGCTAAAACATCAGACGGATCAGACTGGATGCGTCAATAGGCAGCTGCGAGTTAGAACCGACACTAGCAAAAGGAAACACTGGGAATCGTGATCAACGTGATGCAGTTCTCAGTACTGACGTCTGAGAAAGTCGATAACCATTTAGCATGAGAATAACATGAAGCCGGCACCCACACAGTTACACTGGCTGGGGGAATTAGAACGTGCAAGTCCCACCCACCCAGTTTTAAGAAGCTACCATGGTGGTACCTCCAAGCTGAGCTGCTTAGAATCCAGCAAGGGATGAGATTTCTTTCCTTAATTATAATCACCTTTATTTGGCCAAGTATGTTACACACAAGGAATTTGTTTCCGGTACAGAACCGTGGCAGCCATCTGCGACGCCAACTCATCCGATGGCTCTAACCATCGGGGGCAACAGGGGGGTTCAGTGTCTTGCCCAAGGACACTTCAACATGTGGACTACAGGCACCGAGATTCGAACCTCCAAACCTCTACCCGCTGAACCACATTTGCATTATTAATGCATTCTTTTCAGTACAAGCAAATCATGTCTTAGTCAACAAAAGCTGAGAGATTTATGGAAAGGACTAAGAGGGAGATACCATAAACTGATCAGGTTAACAAGCAAGCATAAAAGACAGAGGAGGATAGAGAGGTGGGTCGAGGGACAACAAGGAGACAGGTGAGAAACAGAGAGAGAGGAAGTGAAGGGAACTCTTGGATAGCTTAACAGCATTTAAGCATATATAGGCAGAGAAATTTCACACGTCTATGCAAACACAAGCACGAAGGCGTCGTGAACAGACAAATACACAATGAGGGTCTTACAAGGCGTAATCACTGGAGGCGAGCTTCTCCTCATACTTCACATGAGGATTAGTGAAAATCTGCATGGAACAAGATGGCAGAAAGCTCTGCTACTTACACATCACAGGAGACAGTATAAACCTTAACCTACGGGGGGGTATGTAAACTTTAAAATGAGAGCAAAAAGACCTTCCGAGGAGAGAATGAAGTAGCGTACACAGAAGAATCCTAATCCTTGCTCAATAGAAACTCCAGTACTCCCAGAAACATTCTACTGTTGTTGTTTAAATGTGGGGGGAGGGGGCGTATCATATACTGTCACAACCATTATCATGCTGACTCTGACTATGTAAGTGATGTCAGGACTTCTAATTAAATAATGAAGTGTGCAGTCAAACATGACAAAGTCAATCTGGATAAATAATGATAAAAATGTAACTAAGTCGAAGGTCATGCTAAACAATTAGTTGTGTAATTGAGCAACAGAAAATGAGTCTGCAGCAACTTTGATAACCGATTAATCATTTATCAATCAAAACTGCCAAACAGTCACTGGATGTACCTTTTTAAATATGAGGATTTGTGGTTAGTAGACATCATTTGAGCTTTGGAAAATAATGATCAACATCTTTTACCATTTTCTGACATAAAAATGTCCAATAGAGAAAAAATAATCTGTTCCAACTGTTGTATACATGACATTCCCTTTTTAAGAATCTGCAAAAATTTCATGTTAACCAATCAAGAGATTCCTCAAAAAACACAGCACTTCACATGGTTTCAGGTCAAAACCTCATATTTCCAAATTGTCTACTTGTCAGAAACACAGAAACAAAGTGCAGATTGAAGCCAGCACAGACGTGATGTAAGAAGTAAAACAAAGTCTAGACAAAGTGGTGGGTGGTGCACTTTAAAGTGGATTATTTTACTGTTCCTGCAGGGGAACACTCCTGCTGTCAAGGGGCTGAATTGCTGCTGTTTCAGTGACACTCGCTGACAGGGGACATGAGAGGTGTGTGTGTGTGTATATGTGTGTGTGTGTGTGTGTGTGTGTGTGTGTGTGTGTTCTTGTACGTTTTACATAGTGAAAAAAGTATTTTTGCTACAGAGTGGGAACATTTGTGGAAAGTGAGGACATTTTGGCCAGTCTTCATTTTGAGGGTTAATAAGTGTATGTGGGTGTGTGTGTGCCAGTCAGGAGATTCTGTAATTCCCCTCCACTCAGCTTCCTTCTCTGGTCAGACTGAGGGATCATTCCTCACTCTTTCATTTCTCTGCATCCCAGCTCCACCTCCTCTCTCCTCTTTGAACCCCCCTCTTTTAAATATACCTCCACCTCTTCTCCCATCCTCTGCCTCTTTTCAGAGGTGCTACAAAAAGCATTACAGGGTCCAGATACCATTACTGCAATAGCTTTAAAGCATTGGTATATTTACTGTAAATAAAGAAGATAACCAGTGAGAGGTTCCACGCTGTCAGCTGGCCTCCACACTGAATGTTTTATTGTGGTCCACAGGATCAAATTTGTTGGGAAATCTGCTGGATCACTAAAGAGTAGGATTGCTTGGGCTGAAGCAGGAAGAAAGATGCCATTGTTTCAGGGCAACTGGGGCTAAAACTGTGTGAACAAATAAATTATCCTCAAGAAAAGACCAGACACACAGGATTTACAGGCAGTGCGGCGGTCATAGTGAAGGAGACTAGCACTAGTTTTACTTGTTCACAGGAATTACGCCAAGCTACTATATCATACCTTGACAATTGTTAGTGTGGCTCTGTCTACTTCTTGAAATCCACACATAAGCTACAGAACAGAGGCCAGAGCATATTGTTGATGTGTACTTCAAAAAATACTCTGTAGTCTGAATTCTTTGTTTCAAGCTATGTTTGATTGATGTGTCAGAACAGCATCTTTATAGCTGGTTTGGCTAGCACGCTGTCTGGTGAGCCTTCATTGGTCTCCTGGGCAAATCATGCAGATGAGAACATCCCTAAGCACGGCCTCATAAATCCACAGGATCATGTGCAGCTCCTCTCTTCCTGTTCACAATTCAAAATGACTGGCATGCACTGGCATACCCTATGTAAATGTGAGAACCAATCAAGGCTCTTGCATCTTGTCTGAGGAAATCCTTGAAAATAAAAGGACACTTCTTAGATTATAGCTCACCGCACAGTCGGTATTAGCCAGACTTACTAAAACACCCACTCCTTCCACATTTCCTCATGCTTCTCTTTTTAATCATGGCACCCCTTGTTGTATCTTGCCTCCTGTTCTCCAGCTGCTTTTCAAATGCCCTCATTTTCCGCCCGTTCCTCCACCACAGCACTGCAGATTCTTACCTCTTCTTCCTATCCCCTTTTCTTCCTCCACATCACCTCTTTCCACAAACACTATCCTGGTTTGTCTCTGTGTTTTCTTTTCCTCTAGACACATTTGTGAGGGGCAGCTTACCGGCAAGGTTTCCTCTCAGTCTGTTAGCATGATAAGATATTATTACCATGTTACAGTCTGTCAACTGCAGCAACAGTCAAAAATGTAAGAGCTGGCAGGTGAGTGAGTGCTTGACTTTCTTGGTTCAGCAAAAAAAATAACAGCCAGAGCTTTAGAAACATTGCTCCAAACCAAAGCAATCAATCAATCACCCATATGCTCAAACATTCTTCCAGCAATCATCCATCCATCCGTGAGTCTCCATATACTCTTATACTCTTCCATACCTTATCAGCCATGATCATAGAGGAACCCCCATGGATGCCAAGGATGGGTATAAGCGTCTGCGAGGAAATAAAATCCAAAATTTGGGCGATGGCCTCCTGGTCAGTGCCATCTCCGAACACCACGCCGTGGATCTTGGTCCCTGACATCAGGTCGCACATGTGAGTGATGATGCTTTTTGGGTCAGTCTCATTGACCAACAGTGTGACCACATTGATGTCGATGGGGTTCTCCTTGCTCCACAGCGCTCGAATGTCCCGGTCTGAGATGTAGCGCGTGCGCCCCAGGATCACCGCAATGTTCAGGACTGGCACTTTTTCCGAGGCACTGCCACTTCGCTGCTTTTGAGCCACCACGGGGTCTGCGATCAGGGTCATCCCCACCAGGAGGGCCAAGGACAGCAGGACACCGTTATTACCCCTGCTGCTATAGCTGCTGCTCCTTCTACTCCTCCTCTTACTCCTTTTGCTGCTGAGGGACATTCTGCCAAACCTCTTCATCCCCTGTATGGGAAGAGGATGAAGCAAAACAGAACAGAAGAAGGGAGACCAAACAGAGAAAGAGAGAAGGGAGAGAAAGATATGGAAAGATGATGGCAGAGAGAAAAAGGCAGATATATTGTTAATGCACGGCTCTTTAAGCCCACACATTCAGGTAGCGTCTTTTTATTCTGTTTCTTCTCAGTAACATTATTAAACACATAAACCTTGTGGGGAGGGAGGTGGCCTTGAGAGGAAATTGCGGAGGGGTGAGAGAAAAAGAAGATGACTAGCAGCTATATACTTTATGGTCACGACTGCTAGGATGAGATGATTCAGGAGGAAGCTGTGCCGTTTGAAAGAGGCAAGAGCAATATCTTAACACTCCACCTTCAGCAGGGATTGATGCCCAGCTCACACAGTAAGGAGGACACCAGGAGACAAACTGCACTGAAAGCTCCTACACCTTTGGCTCCATTACATTTTCTCAGTAATTATTCCATTATTTACAATGTTGTGTCAGATCATAATATCGTGTGCATGTATGCACCCTCTACTGTATAATGGTGGGTAATTTCACATTAAAGACTTAAAGTCTATATCAACATTATGTAAAGTATTACTTTATTCATGGCTCTCAGATGATGAACCCTCACGACTTTGGAGGTCCTCTGACTTTTCCTCTAGCGCCACCATGCGGTTACCATTCGCTCTGTGTTTATACAGGGTAGTGCAATGAGAGCTACTTCTCTCTCTTTCATGGACACCCTGGAGTGAACTGTCTCCACAGCAATGACACAGATAATTATGAATTTTACTATTCATTCTTGTTTTGCTAATTTCCGGTGCACTTACTTCGATGATATCCAGTAATTGTATATTACTGCTACATATTGTGATGAGGACCTATGATAGATGCAAATTTTAAATATCTAAATCTTTTTGTACTAGTAAAATAGTAGCTTTTGGCAGGAGTTGACCCTCTGACAGTTTTGCCTGTTTGTGGTGTCAAGCACCATTTTGTATTCACCCGTGACCTGTTTTTAGGTACAAAGGTTCCGTTGATATTAAAAAAAGAATGAACTACTTAACTAAGCAATTTATTCCAAATTGTTTTCTGTGCCACCTGCGCCTGGTAACTGCAGTTTAACGGGCCTTCTGAGTTTCTCAGTGTCTCTTAAACCCCTTCACAAGTAGATTAATAAGAATATTTTTCGAAACAGTTTCATAAAATGCTCTTTTTTATTTGCTACATTTTCCATTACTGTTCAACCCTCCTTCCACCAAGAAAAAGTGAAAGCTGTGGCTGTCTATTTATAAGCATGATGGTAGTTTTAGATTATTTTCTGTTGGTTAGGATTTGTCATACCTTGTGACACTGTAATGAAACTGAGCCTCTGCAGTGGAAGGCTCTATTGTGAGCTGAATAATGCATGTGGGCTCACTGTGTCATCCTGGTTTAAAACAAGCAGAGGCCTTCTCGTCCCCCTGCCCAGCTAAGCATGAGCACTGCTTTAGCAGACCTGAGGATGAATCATCTGAGTCTCAGCCCATTCCCTGCAAAGAGAGTGCTGGTGGTTAATGGATTCATATCATCTCTGTCAAAAAAGTCAAGCTCTTCCTTTACCCCAAAGGCTGCTCAGTTACATGAAGACTCACCCTGACAGCTTGTGAAATCATTTCACTTTGTGCAACTGACATTCATCTCTCAGTGGAACAACTACAGTAAATGCTTTCTTAAAAACATTTTATATTTCATTATATGTACAGTATTTAATAGTATAAGTGATCGGCTACATCCTGCTTCATTTGGGCATGTTCACACTGAGATACAGAGTACAGGCTCTTGTCATGTCGTCAGTGAACAGCTTCCCAATAAACATCTGCAAACTCATCCAGAGATTCAAACCAGTTGCTCTCCAGATTGGAAGCTAAACTCTTCAACCACTCAGTCATCAATCCACCCATTTTGATCCTGGAGAAGAAACCCAACTCCTTATTTTTGTTTAGCTGCAGAGCAGTAGCTATAATGCTGGTCTTGCCCAAGAGCACTTTAGCAGGATTTTCCTTTCAAGAGGGATCCAACCCAAGGCTTCTGGTTGAAGGAGTGAATTCACTGTTCCTGGGTCATTCCACTACTGCTGCTGCTGCTGCTATTGCCTTTTTAAATATTACATTTAACTGTTAATATCATAGTATCAGTGGAATCAGAAGACTTTGTTAAATGATTTTCATCAGCAGTTTCTGCAGGTTGCAGGAGACTTATGACGCCCACACAGGCTGGAAGATCTGAGGAGAGGAGCTGAATACGAAATGCTCCAGACCGCAACAATACTGCTTCCATATGTATACAGAATGCACGTACAGTGACTCGGGGAAATGTTTTTATAGTTTGCATAGCCATGCTTTCATGAACACTATGTATGAACAGAGGATAATAGAATTATACTCGACCACTTCAGGACATGCAGGATCCGCCTATAGAAAACACACATGCACCTTTCACACAGTAGCAGTGCACAGCAAAAACAGACTGTTGTGGCATTTGTAGTAACCATTCAGTCAGATATTAAAACAACAAGGCTTCTTTCTGTTCCAGTGACTCTCCTTACTTGTCTCAGCTCTATGGCATGACAGGGGGACTGCAGGGGAGACAGAGGAGGAAAAACAGGAGGAATAGGTAATATATTGAGAAAGAGACACAGACATACAAAAGACAGCAGAAGAAACACACACACACAGAGAGAGAGAGAGAGAGAGAGAGAGAGAGAGAAAGAGAGACTATCCCCCAGCCAATCAGATGGAGGCAGTTTGTCGTCATACAAAGGCTACCATTTCCTGGCACCACAACAGTAGGTGATGTTTGGCAGGCACAGCCACACTGCTGGCTATCGTTCACACACATTTCCTACCTCACACCAGGCACACAGCTACAGGGGCACCCTATACTCTCTCTCCTCAGTTGACCAATGAAGAAGAAACTGAAAAACAATATAGGCTTCATTCTTTTTTTTTCTCATTTTGTTTTTTCATGTGTTCCTTCACTGCGATGGTGAAATCTCTCTCACCACGGTTCCCACACGGCTTCACCGCCACACAGCTAGGTTTCACATGCATCAATAATTCAGCTGCATTACATGATGATTAATATAATAACATTTACCACTGCTTTGCTTCTCCATTTATTCACCTGTCCCAAAATGTTCACCCTCTCTGCCTTCATTCTCCCTGTTGCTTTTCCTCTCAACACATTTTATTCCCCAGGTTCTGGATGAGATGTTGCCATTTGAAAAAAACTGCAACCAAGGAACAGAAATGGCATGAATACAAATGTGGTGCCAAAGTTAGGACTTGTCTACGGGCCTTTGCATAAAAAAAGTCACAATGTTTTGAGGAGTCAGAATAGAAGACAGTTTGGAAGGGGTACATGATGTTTTGGGTGGTGTAAAAGTCCCTGCGCTGCTTTGGGTTTGACCATGTGTGCTCCTAAATCACAGCAGTGCCTTATGATGCGCACAAACTATTCCTCATATCTTCTGACATTCTTCTCCTTTGTCACCTCATTCCTCTATCCATTTTCTCACAGCCGTTCCCCCGGCCGCCCATCTCTCTCTTAGGCCCCAGCCATCTGCTCTCTGTGCCCCGACGTGTGCATGAGCGCCCATGAGAAGCCCAGTGGAAGTAATGGTCTGTTACCACTGAGGCTTCAGCACACTGGCTGCCCACTGCACACCTTTTCAGCTCTCTACAAACCCACTGTGTATGAGAGAGAGACAGAGAGGGCACCATTAAAGAAAAACATGAGATCCCTAGTATTCTCTTATGTAATGAATGTGAACAGTGCTCCCTTCTCTCTGTGCACCTGATGTCCAACACACAGCAACACCTCCACTCGGTGTTACAGTGCAGTACGTCTTCTCACTCCTTTATTTTCTGTTCTTTTAGTGGTCACTTCATCAGTCACGTTCTGCTTCATTAGCATGCAGGAGGTCCGCATCAGGCCATTGCTTCTCTTTATGAATTCCAATCTGCTTTATTTGTGTCGCTAACTCATGTAAAACAAAATAGTGGATAAATGCAAATAAAGCAATAGTGATTATAAAACAAACAGGCTGTATACCGTTTAGGTGGTTAGGTGTGGGTTGTCTAGTGTCTGTCTGTTCCTCCCTGTGGCAGCAGGCAGCCAACTAATCTTCTAGTCCTGCAGTGTTTGTCTTCACCCAACCAAAAAGGAATCTCCTCCCTGAACTAATCTCTGAAGGCCAGAGTCAGAAGTGCTTTCCAAAAAGACAATTTGTGGTTTTATTCAGCCATGAACAACGCTAGTCTACAACACCGCTCTGCAGGAGTAATATGTCCTGCGCTTGATGGAGACTTGAATTTGAGCCCTTTGTATTTTTTAGAAGAAGTATCCTGAGACTGGATAACTTCTGAGCTGTGTTCTGCTAATGCTGTCTTCATTTGCCTGTAGACAATCACATCTATCCCTCTCTCTCCCTCACACACACACACACCACTTCTTCCACTCTTTCATCCTCTGGATCTCACACACAACCTTCTCTCTTGCTTGTGCTATTGAACAACTGGCAACTAAACTGTCTATATCTTTCATAAAAGCACAAGCACTTACAACATATATATTCTTTTGCTGTCATAAGTAATAAGTACATGGATGGCCCTTCAATGAGCTGCAACTGACGCCTTTACACACACACACACACGCAGAGAGAGAGAGCTCCTCTGTGAAGGAGAACTGCGCTTCAACAACGTGACTGAATCCCAGGAACACTAGAAAAGAAGGGGGAAGAGTGGATGTAAATTCGCTTGGATCTCCCCATTAGTTTAAATGAAGACAACATAATACAAGTGCGGCCCCTACTGGTACAACGTAGGCCTGCGTCCTCCACTTGTGGCCAAGACGCTTCTAAAGCAATGAAAGATTTTTTAGGAAAACGCCTGCGTTCACTTTCTGTCACGTTTCACGAGGAGACAGACGCCAGATTTGGGCCCAAATCTCCTTACACCGTGGAAAATAAGCAGCCTCCGATAAGAGATCTCGCTAAGGCTGATTGTTGGTCCTGGGATGGGATGGAGACGAGCGGGAAGTTATGCCAAACCCTGGCGCGACCAAAACCCTGCAATGTATCATCAAACCTCTGTTAAAGATCGAACACCGCACGCTTATTTATATGGAGTGTGTGCTCTGCGGGAATC
>NW_018127915.1:1106378-1128326 GCF_001952655.1 Monopterus albus
AACAGGGAGATGTTGAACTGTCAAAGACTGCACGTCTCTCCGTAGCTCACCTGTACAGTCAGTTTATAGCTAACACTAATGTGTGTCAAAGGAATCAATGCGTTCAGTTTGTTTTGGCCAGATGAAAGATGCTGGATACGCGTTGAAGCAGCCTGCGCTCCGCTCACTGCGCCAGCATCGTGAATTATGATGAAATTATAACGCCTGAGCTGAGAGAGGAGAGCTTGTTTAGCCTGTTTGTCTGTTTGCACTGTATACAACGAGCTTCGCATCGTCTAAATTTCAGCTGATTGTTTTAGGGGCAGCTGTGCTCTCTGTGGTGTGGGTGCCGCACTTTGGATAAGGGACTCCTCTGAGTAAAACCCGCACGGCTCCCGCTGATCAAGGGAAAGTGGAGAGAGACACAGACGGTGCGTGATCATCACACCCCAAATTCAAAGAAAAATGTCACACATTGCAAAGTACTTACAGCATCTCCCTTCCACAGAGCTCCAAAACAGTGGTGCGAGATGACATTGCAACAGTCCCCTCTCTCCTGTGAGAAACCATGCAGCCTCTGATGGTGATCACTCTCACAAACACTGCACAACAGGAGAAAAAAAAACACCGAATCTGTGGCAATGAATTATTCCCACTGTGCCCAAAAACTGAGCAAAATCCCCCGTTTTAGCAAATCTCAAACGCGCAAGCTGCGAATAAAATCACTGTTGTAATCCAGTCTTCCTTGTGTGTGCGCCTACCGCTGACGCTCCACTGCAATCTCTGCTGGCCCCGCGCATTCTGGGGGCTCAACCTGCCTCTGTATGATTACAGCTCCCGGTATCCAGTTATTCCTGTCCCGGGCGAGGAGAGGAGCGCAGAACAGGGAAGAAGCAGGCGCAGCCGCGGGACGCACACGCGCATTCACTTCTATATTAGAGGCTCCGGTAGCCTTCAAACCGTGCTGAAGACCCGCTCCCAACGTCTCTCTCTCTGGTCGAACACGTGTATGTGTGACAGAGTGTACGGGTGTGCTGCATGTGCATGTAATTTCCCCGTTTTGTCTATGCTTATCTGCGTGGTTCTGCAGTGGCTGGATGGACGGACTGTCCGCTCCCTCTCTCCCCCTGCTCTCTGCGCTAAAGCTCCTTATGGCTCAGACAGACGTATACAGGCAAAGTTGAGCTAAATTAGAAACGATTCAGAAAATGTTCTCAGAGAGATCACCATCCCCGTTCTTACTGTTTGCAAAGAACACATCTCTCTGACACTGCCATTCATTCCTTTTGAGATGTTTACAACCCAACCGGAAAACAGCAAACCAGAATCTCTAAAAATACGCCAACCAGTGGCGCAAATAAATGGAATATTAAAACATTAAATGGCAAGTGAAAGTCAACAGTTCCACCATCAGCCACAAGGTTGGATTAGCTGGTTAAAACGTGGGTATACAACAGCAGCTGGTGAATGTGAAGCCACACCAATCTGCTAAATAAGAACAGTTTCAAAACACGACAGGCAACTGAACCAAATAAACCAGGATTCCTGATTCAGTTCATGTTTCACGGCGTCCTGCTACTAAAATGTCCACATCACTAAACCTGCAGGAGGATATGTGGCCTACCTGTCGAGTTCAACCAAAGTTTTCTGCGTTGTTGTCTGTAGAAGGTCATTATTGTTTAGTTTGCAAACTTAGTGGACAGTTGTCCAGGTTGTGTAGCAGTATAACTTGGAGTTCCTCTGCTAAGAGGAAATGCTCCGTGAATGCTGCTCAGTTCGCCATGTTGTTGCCCATAAAGTTAGAATATGCAGCAGGGTGGAGACTGTCAGTCTCTGTTTAAATGCTGAATCCATACAGCAGCTAATATACAGTGGTGTGAAAAAGTGTTGTACAGCAGCTAATATACATGTTGTTGGACCTCAACGGCCTATTTTCAAACATTACATACTTCCTGTCAACAATTTGCTCAAGTCACTAACTGAGGATTATTAAATGAGCTTTTATAATTTTTGCATCTATCTATCTATCTGTCTGTCTATCTATCTATCACTTAGCACCTTAGTAGGTTCAGACTTAACAGATCTCTACTTCTCAGTGAGTTGGGAACTGTCATTTGAATTTCCACGTCTCTGTATCATCTCTCCACTTGCCTTTTCTCTCTGATAAGAGGTGCATGGAGTTGGTGTTACAGGCAGTAAAACAGGATTCACAAATGAGTATACAGTCACAATTCACACCCGACTGAGCAAATAACTATCTGGAAAGATGCAGAGTAGAGTGCGCGTGTAAGTGTGTATGTTGTGTTTGGGGCTATTTTTCAGTGTGTGGATGTGCTACATGTCCAACCACTATTTTAGTCATAATTCTATTCATTCTGGTATTTACGGCTTCCTGTTTTTGCTCCATCTCTAACTCCTCTGTCATTACTGAGTCAGCCACTCCTCCCTAACCTGCAGTTACCCCAGTGTTCCTGCCATTCCCTGTCAACTCATCTCCCCTCGCCCACTTTTCAGCTGATGTCTGGCCCTGATCTGACACTTTTTCCTTCCCATCCACCCCTCTCTAACTCTTCTGTCATTTAAGAGCCACCAACTCTGTGCTCCCGAGGTGACCTTTGGGTGACCTTTGTTTGAACTGTTGTTGTTTGTTTGTTTTTTGAGTAAACTCTCATCATACCTTCATCTTCTTACCTTCTTCAGGGTCACTGAGCCTGATCATTTTAAGATTCATTATGGAGTAGTGATGCATCATGCAGACACACTTTCATCTGAGAATAAGAAACAAAGAAGTTTCAATCTAGCAGTGACCCTGTTAATGTACAAGAAAGACGTCTAGTAGTCCTACAAGGACAGGCTATATACGCCAACAAATTCCACAGCAAACCTGTAAGTAGCAAGGCTGTGATACAAATGGCACAAAATGTCACAAGGCTCATGCAGGTCACTAGGAACTCATAACTAGCTATCACCAAAAGATTAGAGTGTCCCCCTACAGAAGGATTATTATGATACCATCAATGATAAAATATAGTGTGCATGTAAGAAGGAGTGGAGGTTCACTGATATTTTGGGGCTGCTTTGCTGCTTCAGGCCCAGGATGTCTTTTCTGCGTGCATGGCATTATGAAATCTGAAGACTATGTACCCATGAATTCTGGGGTGCAATGTAGGGCCCGCAACGTAGGGCCCAGCACATAATTCCCAGTCATGTCACTGTAGGTGGATGTGGACATTCCTGTTTATACCTGGTGTGAAGGTGCTTTCTCAGTCTTACTGTTACACACTCTGCTGCAAACTGTTCCTGTGCAAATCAGTGGTCACGTTCCACTGAAGCCAGAAGGACAATGCCAGATGGCACCCTGGAGCCTTCATACTGGACACTTTCCAGACAGCTTGGCTGCACCTTCTTGTACATGAAAGTCACAGTCAGGAATGGCAGCATGGCACATCCTTATTGGAGTCCAGTGCCTAACCTAAATGCATTTGACAAAATGCCAAAACGCTAATGCAGCTCTCATAATCCATGCAGTAAGATCCAAGATTACAAGTGTAACAGTCACAACGTTTGCCAAAATCCACAAAACAGTTCTGTACCGGAAACAAATTCCTTGTGTGTGTAACATACTTGGCCAATAAAGGTGATTATCCTTATTATTATTAAAACTAACATAAACAGTAGAACATTACAGTGGAACTCAAATGATCTGCAATGGGATAAATGAAGTTCTGACCTTTTCCAACAGCAGAACTATTATAAGGAGAACATATTTTATGAACTGACGAAACTGTGGAAGCATATGTGTTGGCCCCTGTGGTGCCAGGACAAAAACATCTGCTCCTCTGCTTGTACCTGGAGTTGTCAAAATACTGTAGATTCGCAGCACTGGATATTACTGACTCATCAAACACAAGCTATTATTTTTTTCAAGCAGAGATACAACAACCGAACTCTGGTTCCCCTGCTTTACTTCTGTTTCTGGTTCTACATGGGCTCTACTCCTGTCCACAAGTATCCTCAGAGCTGTCTGCATTTCAGTGCGTTGTATCGGGGGGTTGGCCTGCACGTCCAGTACTCAGTACTGCAGTTGGCCTTCACTTCTATAACAGGGATCCTCTTGAACCATCGTGGAAAAATATTCAATTTCCAGTGCTGATCATCAAAAGTCTGGTTTGTATAACTTTTGGTTCTGACTCCAGCTACGAACGGACGAAGCTGGACAATCAGAGCAGTGAACGAGCTGGACTGAGTGTGTGTACGAGGAGGTAGACATCCTGGGCTGTCTGTGTAGGGGTGGGGTGAAGGATGGCAGCAAGGGGTGTGAAAAACACTCTCACACACACACACATCCTTGTTTTTGTCACTTACCGGGTCCCTACATAAACTTACCTTCATTTCCAGCAGACCTACCCAAACCTTAACCAAAGCAGACACTTGCTCTAATCGTACAGCCCATCGTTTTTGGAAAATTCGACAAACTATGTTGTGGGGACACAAAAATAGTAATTCATAGATTTTGGGCTGCACAAGTACAGAAAAACAAGGCCACACACACACACACACACACACACACACACCATGGCAACATAACAAATGGAGATCAATTAGTTTCCCTTACATTTCCTAATCTTTTTATTGAGAGTATAATTCAGAACTTTGTGTGGCTTTCCAGATTCAGTAATGTGATAATAGAAAGAAATTCTTCATCCCCCCCCCTCGGACTAGTGTGAACTAGAGACCACAGGTTGTGATTCTGAACATGCTCACACACAATGTGTCTATTTCTGTCTGACGACACAGAAGGATCGGTCCCTCACCTTCAGAATAGATTAGATTAGCAGCTGCCCACTGCAGCGGGTGTCTAAACTCATCTGACTTTCCAGTTGAGGCTCACCTGCTGCTGTTCTGGATGCAGAGTTTCTTTTTTGCCTTTATAACTACTGCTTCAACAGACAAACCTATTATATCACCACCCTACAAAACTGCTTCACACTAAACCTATGCAGGTGCTAAAGGAGGAAGCCTTTAAGGAAATGGTATGAGCAGCCAAATGTGGTTATCAAATTAAATGCTGATAGTGAATGTGTCACGGCACCATATAGATAGAGAACCTGGCTGGCTGACAGAAGACTGGCACCAGGCGACTGGCTGGTTTGAAAACTAGAGAGGTATGGGGACTTAGAGAGATGGGTGTGAGTCCATCTGCAAGGCTGGTTTTTCAAACACAAAGATATTTCTTTAATGGTCACAGGCAAAGTTGGTCTTTGAATGTGGCTTTGACCAGCTAATTTCAATAACACATGCAGAGCAGCTAACACATCAAGAAGCAAAAAAGCCTAAGGCTGATCAAATGGGTGATAAATTAAAATGGAATTTGTAGTAAATCCATTAACCAAAGGCTTAAATAAACACTGTTAGCAGGCACTGCTGCTTGAGGGCTGAGGTGCTTCTTATTGTTTCTGTGAATCTCTCATCTTGACCTTTACCTCTCATGTGAACAGACTGCAGCTGGTAATGCCTCTATAACAAACACACTTAACACAAGGACATGCACGCAGTTGGCATGCAAACAAAACACTTCAGCAGTGGAGTTTACCCTCCGTATTTCAACTGGTTATATCATATTCAACAGCACCATCTAGTGTGAAGTGAATAGATAAACTGGCTGATTTAACATTAGAACATTTAAAAGACTTTCTGCACAGTTTGTTTCCAGAGCCAAAGTTGCTCTTGCCTGTTTTGTTACGTGGGTATTTCCTTTGCACTATGAAACAGAACTGTCATTACATTTTAAACGTTCTTTTAAGCAGTATGCTCAATTTGGGCATTTTGGTGAAAGTTATAGGAGTTATAAGTTATACACTAAATTCTAACAAGTAAAGTTTACTTTAAAGATTTGAGGAAAGTGATGACTTGAAAAAATATTAAGCAAACAAACTTAACGGTGTCAAGTTGTGTGAAATGATTATGTTTAGAATGAGCGTGCACTATTTGAGTAAGCAAAACTTATTTAAAGTATTTAAAACACTTACTGTATCTCAGGATGTTATAAATTTAACAACAGTCAGTACAAAGGCAGCGTGCAAGGATTTGTGCCTCCAGTGGCTTTATTTAACTGTAAATGTCCAAATTCAATGCTAAACTTTATCATGGTTTGCATTGTTTTTAAATGTATTTAAAAAACATGATGTGATTTGATCAACATAAGAAACAAAGCAGACAGTGACTCAGGAAGTTTAAAAAAAATCTTGTATTTTTTTAATTGACAGGGAAACATCCTCCAGGACAACAGTTGGTCATCACACAATAATCAGCAACAATACAGAGTCCGACTGTGCGTCGAGCCTTTAAGTACCTCCCCTGTCCCCTCCCTTCTCTTTATGGGGAATAATGGAGGGCTTATTATTGCAGACATGTTGGCTCTCCTCTAACAGACAGAACACACCTCCCCCCATGCTTGTAAGGCTTCAGGGGTTTAGGGGTAGGGGTGCTTGGGTCAATCACTGAAGGGTTATAGAAAAAGAAAAGAAAGAAAACACAAGGCTTTTGATTCACCAAAGTCAGGTTCTATCACAGTTTGAACTTACTGTAATCTGGAGTTGTGGTAACACTTGTGTCATGTCAGGAGTGTGACTGGCTTCGCTGTGAGGCCGAACCAGCTCAGTGTCAACTCAGAAAACACAACCATCCTGATATGTCCTTGAGCATCAGCTTTGAAGCTACTCCTACATAAAATATACATCGGTTAATTAGTTTCACCATCACCAGAGTTCTACCATGTTTAGAGTAAGTGAGAAAAGGTTCACCTCAACATTAAATAACGCTGTTTCCAAACAAAACAGAACCAACTAGGTTCTCTCTATAAAACTGTATTAAGAGGAGCTCTGTCCTCATACAGCAAATAACCACCTAGCATTGCATTTGACAATAAAGATTAGGGTCACTTCAATCTGTATTTTATCAGATACCCATTAATCAGAGCCTAGTGCAAGTAGGTAGTTGGTCTAGAAATGGAAACATCTGAAAAAGAAAATATCAAAATCTCGAGAACATCCAGAAGATTTTCCCCCCAAAATGTTTTTCCTAAATCAGAACATGCAATAGTCAAAACTTTCCTCATAAACAGGATTTAAATACCGAGATCCAAAGATCAGTATATCATAAGAACAACTATGCAACCACTCTACCAAACTGTGTTGATTATTATGCTGTAGACTGGGGCAGTCTGCACTAAGTCAAGTAAGAGTGAGACTGAAAGAGGCAGTCTTCAAACTACTTAAAACCTCCCACTACTGACAATCGGTGCAGGTAGAGGACATGAAAGAGGACAAAGCAGTTGCACATTAACAGTGTGTCCAAGCATATAGTGTATAAAATCCATTATAAACCAGGGCAATGGTTAACTTTGCTGTTCAACATGTCACAATCCAACATCAGATGTGCTTCTATATGTTAGAACTGGAAGAAGAGTGCTATCAAACGATGAACAAGCTGACAGCTGTGTTCAACGGTGGCAATGTTTTTCAGTGTGTGGTTTCGTTGTCCAAGAGCTTTTCACTTTCACCTGAACCCACAGCAGCACCACTGTTGAATGTGTCTCCACGCAAGGACACAGTCACAGGCCTGCGCTGTAGTACAAACAGGGCCTGTGGCAAAACGAAGCCAACGTACAATCGTTTCTTTCATTTCTTTTGCTTTTTTTCCTTATGCTCTGTATCTCAGATTTTGCTCTGTACATGCACACTGCTTGGGAGATGTAAAGCTAATGAGAGTGTAGAAGGAGAATGATAATCTGAAGATGATAATCATTATCATGGATGATCTTTGCATTCATCCACAAACTCCTTTGGGCTTTTAATGCCGATTTCAGATGGATTTACTGTAAGACCAACTGTGTATCTGAAAAATAAATAGAAAAGTCTTTTGTCCTCTGACTTATTACCAACCTGCAGACCCCCTGCCGCCCATTTAATTGTTTGGTTGGCAATACCTATAAGGACAGACTGTTTTATCCATTGCACAAACATGAAAAAATAAACCTATAGTGATAATGATACAGCATCATAGCACTTTGGTTTTCACACAGACTACATAGGACTTGTGTATGTTACATGCTGATCAGAAAAAATAGAAACAACATCCCAGCCAGCTGCCTTGCAAAGGGAAATCAGAACCAAGTAGCTTAAAAGCATGCTTCCTATGTGCCTGTGCCAAACCAAACCGTGCACAAAAGAGAACAAAATACATATTGTGCTGTACTGGAATACATGTATGGCTTGGTAAGAAAACATTCAGCCACTGGAAGAAAAACACTTGCTATACTTTGCCATCCACACCTCAGACGTTTGCATGATTTCAGTTGTGGATAATAACGCACCATAACTGACATGATGTGGTGTGTTTGACGTTAGGGATTAAAAAAAAAAGGAGAGGGGTGAATGGCGTACCGAGCCCTCAGCAGAGATGCACATCACTCTCCTGCTTATAATAACACCAATCAGTGGGTGGGCCCTGAGCTTTTGGAGAAATACACAGTACCTACTGATGCCAGCCACACCCATGCCACTGCAGCCACGCACGGTGGGCAAGTACCTATAGTAGCATGAACAAAGGAGATAGAAATACTTTCAATCATCATATAAAATGGATCTATATCATATATAGTACTTCTACAGTATGTATGAACACAAGAGTGTGGTGAGGATGTTACTATATTTTCCCACAAGTATATATTATTATTGCACTCTGGCTACACATTTAAGTTAAATTAGTTTGGTTGTCTTTAGATGTACATAAACACCAAGTGGTATCAGAGCTGATCCAGCTTGAAAACAGTTGTGGAAAGAGGCTTAGTGATGCCATGTCACCATTTCTTCAATGAAAAGAATGCTGGATTTTGTTCCTGATGTTATACTGTCTCATAGCCAGCAGCCTATGGGCATATTTAGCTGTCTGCAAATTGTTTTTTTTTTTTTTTTTTTTCACCCTCAAAACTCTTTTTTGTTTTTTTTTTGCATATTTAGCTGTCTGCAAATTGTTTTTGTTTTTTTTTTTAACATCACTAAAACTCATTTTTGATTCTTTTGGAATAATGGCCAAATCTCGATTTAAATTTGTGAAGAGACAGCACACAGGTTTAGCTGTTAGCCCACAGCATGTAGACACAAATTTAAACTCTGCACTGTCTGCAGAGCCTATGTGGCCAAATGGCTTTAATGAATTTGGCTTGCATCACTGAGCTCACCACTTGAGACTGTTATTTGGACACCGGATACACATACACAGAAATCTGAGACAAAGCTACAGAAACACATCACACCCCTGTTCTCCTCTTTCTTTTTCAAGATAGAAAAATAAAATCCTGCCCGCTCTAACGAGAGGAGCGTTGATCTCCTCCGCTGCTCCCTCGGTTTTGAAAAGAAACATTCATTCACAAGAGGACAACAGAGGAAAAACAAGCAACTTGAAATTTAAATCCAAATTTATGTGCAAAAACATTTTAATCTCTATAAAAATATGTGCATATGGATAGAGCTATTTTAATCTCACCAAATACAGTATTTTCCTTTATTTACACTGCACAGATACACAGATAAACATACACAACAGCTCTGCCCTGCTCCCCCTCTCTGTCACTGTGGGTGTAAGAACAACATGGCGAACTTCCATGACAGCAGATTTGACGATACTCGCACACATGAAAATGCACACGCTCCCTCACACAGGCTTTGCTGCTCTGATCAATGTGATCGAAGAGCAGAGGAGGGGTGAGCAGAACCTCTGCAGAAAACCTGAAGTTGCATATCCCACAATTTCCCCCATGCTCGCATTTCACAAACCACTTCCTGTGAAGGTCAGAGGTTATCAGCCAGACGCTGCTTCCTGATTGGCTCGCATGGGCAGGGGACAGTGTGTCAAAAAAAACTTTGGCTACAGATTTAGGTGGCTTTAGTCCTAGTGTGTTGTTAGCATTAGTCCAAACACACCATGTACAGTGAGTACTGTTTGACTGGTACTACCTCGGTGGATTTGCTGTCCTATGAGCTGGGTTCTGGAAATGGATCCATTGTCTTTTAATCTGGGACAGGAATGTACCAGCACCTCTCTGGAAAGAGTAATCAATGTCTTTTTAGTATTTATCAAAACAGAAACAAATCCATCTCCCACTAAATTTTTCTCTTTCATCCTCTTCTCAGCACCAGTGTCTGCCGAGGTTGGCCGAGGACACGCTGCTCCAGCTTCAGAGATTTTGCACCAAATAACTGACTTCCTGAAGGCAATGCTCAATGTTCACTGGGCGGTCCTCCGGTTCTTTGCATTGAATCCCGCACCGCTTACCAGTCTGCTGTCAAAAGGGGAAGAGCATGTGGCTGTATCAGTGTCTGATAGGCCAGCTGACAGGCCACCCATGTATATGGACTGTGGTTGGTCAAAGGTTAACTGGGGCAGGGGAATGAAGTCCCCTGTGAGAGTTGAATGCCTTGCAGCTGGGGAGAGGGAGTGTGTCTGTGAGAAAGGCATAGCATTTGGAAAAAGAGGTGCATGAGGCTGGATAAAGATGTTTGGGCTTATGGGGATGTGCGGATGTGTAGGTGTGGATGGGTGCGGTGGAGTGTATGACTGAGTATGTGTCGGCGTAGATGCCCGCGAGGGTGTCAGTGTGTGTGTTGGTGAGTGTGCTTGCAGCGGTACAGGGATCGGTGTTAGCACTGTGTACACTGGAGAGAGCTGCTGTGCATCTCCCAAGACGTCTTGTGTGTTTGACTGTGAGTGCGGTGTCAAGTCATAGGAGGGCGTCCTGTGTCTCAGCATCATGCTGCAATCAGCAAGTTTTGGGGGTGAGGTGATTTGGGGTTGTTCCCTGTCTGAGGGGGGGTGGATGGATATACAGGGAGGACTCATCTTCTTCTTTCTGTGACCACCCCCAACTGACTGCACCCTCACTGGACCACTCTTTTCTGACCGGTGGGACTCCTGTGTAAAGTGGTGCTCATCACTGGTGATATCAGCCTGTGGGAGGCAGACCTCAATGGAATGGCGACGCTGATCATCAGGGTAACAAGCAGACAATGATGACAACTTGTCCAGGAAGACCTGGTTGTCTGCACTAATGCCCTTCCTAAAGTCACAGTCCTTCAGCCCCAACCCCAGCAAACTGAGCGTGCTCTTTGAGGAGGAAGGTGGTAGTGGGGGAAGAGGAGAGGAGGAGGTGGAGTGGGAGTCTCGAGTGTACGGGGATGTGTAAGGGGAGAGGGAGTGGCTGCAGCTACCCTTCCCTTTGCTCTCCTGCTGTCCTCCCTCCACATCTTCCCACCTGCGGCAGGCTGAACTGGTTATGTGATACACCTCCTCGTCGGCCGGGTCGCAGAGGGAGGCAGCAGAGGGCGGCCTAGGTCTCCGAAGACTGGGGGGGCGCAAGGGGAGACGGGGTGAGGGAGGTGGAGGCGGGAGAAGAAATAAAGGCGAGGATGGTGGAGAAGGCAGAGGAGAGGGAGAGTGGGGAAGGAAGATGGGGGAGCAGGGTGGGATGGAGAGGGCTGAGGGGGAGGAGGGAGGAGGAGGAGGCAGGGGAGATGGGGAGAGGACTCCACCAAATCCACTTTAACTGTCACCTGCAACAAAACACCACCACAGCACTTCCTGTCAACACATCGAAGTGCCCGTTAACCTACTAATATGTGTGTGTTTGAATGTAGACAGCTGTTACCTGTCTGTGCACGGCGCGTGGGGAGGGACTGGGTGTGGGCGGGGCAATGCGGGGAAGGCTGATCGTCGGAGGAGACCGAGGGTGAACAGGGGAAATGTCTGGTACCTGCAGCAGAGAGCGGCTCTCGCATGGCTGAGAGTGAACCGATGTCACTGAGCCTGAAGGTACAAACGTAATGTGACTGAATCACAGACACGAAACAGCAGCGTGGACACTCTCAATGCAAACACGTGCATTTTTTTCTAGAAAACATGCATATATTGGGCATATACATTCATATTCCTGCTACTCTGAAATAATCTCCAATCATTATATTTGAGGAATCAACACAAAAAAGGATCATACTGCTAACATTTTATCTTGATAGCATATTTGGATTTAAGCAACAAGAATGATTTAAATAAACATTCAGTTCAGTTTGAATTTAACTCATTTTTGCTGGTTATTTAGGATTTCTTCAAATCTGCTATCAAAATAAAGTGTTCATCAGCACATATTTGTTCATCAAAACCTAAATATTGCCTGTAGCAGTGAGCTGAATGTCTGGGGTTCATACAATATAGTAAGGACAGTTTTCTGAATATGAGATTCTGCACTAGATCCTGGTTACATCAAATGTTCCATGTGCCAAGGAACAATAACAGCACTCAAGACCAAAGTGTAACTGATAATTCTTGTTTACAAGTTAAAATACAAAGGTGCCTTCAAAGAAATGAGGAGAAAACAAGTGCATTAAAAGGTTCAATCGAAGCTCAGTAACTGCTGGGACATTGTGTAACCAGGGTCTTGGGCATTCTGCACCACACAGGTCCAGTACACCTGTGAGTTCAGATGCAATAAAAGTAAAACATGTTAAATCTTTAAAATGTTGATTTTAAGTCGGTACTCTTAGCCCAAGCTGTAAAGCCACTTGATTATAAATCTGTCACTTTAAATCCTAAAAAACAAACAATAGAGCAATAAAGCATCACAGTTGGAGTGAGTACAATTCTCATACAGCGGCTGTTTTTTGACTTTGCAGCTTGGCCATGAAGCCATCCATAAATCTAGCTGAGAACTGAGCCATTCCGTAGCTGAGCAGATGAGTCTGTGTGAAGGTTGCAGAGATTCACATTGATCAGCTCATCCACTACAGTCAGTACCTTGGGACAGAGCTGAGCTTGTCCACAGCCTGGCCACAATATGCCATTAGACTCTGACTGTTGGTAAAACAATGCTTGTCAGTGTGTAGAGTTGTGTTGACAGCAGGTTTATTCTGGTTTTACTTAGACCATTTACAGACACAAGATGTTGCTTCTTGAACTGATTTTAAATCATAAATGGGTGCAGATTTGGAATAAGCTTCTGTCATTCAATCCCATACTTCCAAATATTTCAGTACTCTAAAATACATTTCACATTGAAAATCTCAACTAGAGTCAAAGGGGATAAAAGAGTCCAAACAAGCTAACATACTGCTGCTACAGCCCCTCTTTTCAGTTAGCTGGCTTTGCTTTAAAGGTGCAGGATGTGAGATCTACTGACATCTAGTGGTGAGGTTGCAGAGTGGAACATTCAGCAAAGCTTCCATAAGCCCTAACAGCTGTTTCACAGCAATTACTGTAAATATAGGACAAATTGTGCACTCAGAAAACAAGAGCAGCTCACGTGACCAAGCAAAAGCTAACAGCAGCTCACCTGACTGGCTGAATACACATTAAGATGTGGAATAATAGCATTTTATTCATTAGGTTTATTAGTAAACACTCAGCCAGTCTTTAAACATCGCTCCAAGCACTCATACCATAATTACATATTGCTCCAAGCACTCATACCATAATTACATGAAAAGAAGTGCAACAAAAGTCAAACAGCAGCTGGCTTGACCAGGTTTTTGCAATCGACGGCTCACTTGACCGCAGTTAATGTTATCCTGTTTCTTCGTGTCTTTGCTTTTTTGATGACGGGGATTCACACTGTCTTCCCTTTTCTTGTGTTAAAGTTTATGATCTATTTACCAAATTATAGCTCTTAAACTCACAACAATGCTTCCTCTTGTTTCTAATGTTACTTTTTCTTCATCTTCCAACGGTCTCCAAATCAAAGCTGCTACTTCAACACGAAAATCATGCCAGTGTGTGGTTTGTCCCTTCTGGGCTACTGTAAAAAACATGGCTGCCTCAATGACAGGAGACCCGCTCCTGTGTAGATATAAAAGGCTCCTTCTAAGATAAAGAAAATGCCACGATTCTTATTTTCTGGTGATTGCACATTAATGAAAACATAACTATACATACTATAGCCAATTTGTGCTAATAAATCCTTCTAGATGTTACAAACTGCACCTTTAAAGAAATGATTTTAGTTTGGTGCCAGAGACATGTATCATGGAACAATGTTTAGTTTCATGGTTAGTAGCTGTGTCTGTTAGAAGACTGTCACAAAGACAGAGCACCAAAACTTCATGTTGCCAAAGACATTGTAAAATCATATTTAATATTTAAATACTAAACAGATATGTTACCTGAATGCTGGTGCTGGGGACTGACATCCACCTCCTCCAGAGGATAGGGGGCGCTGGCGGGCCGTACAGGCCGGAACATGTAGCTATCGTTAGGCAGAGAGTGCACCCTGGATACAGACATCTTACTAGATGACAGCAGGTCCTGGTCTTCACACTGCTTCTGTTCCTCCTGCAGGGGGAGACAGAGACCATACAGCTCAAATGCTGACTTGCTCTCTACATCCTGTTATATCTAGTAACACTACATTCTGCAGTACACACAGTTTTACAATAAATTATTTAAATGAAAGGATGTATTCAGAATCATGTACACATGATTTTTTTTCCATTTCACCCATACTTAGACTTTCATTGTAGTTTCAGGGTCATACAAGCTTCATGACTGACCAGTGAGCAAGGTAAGGATCTTCCTACCTGTCCAGGTGAATGTGGACATGGCCCAATATAGGTTCCATCCTCTGAGCTGTTGGTGGAGCTTGTGCTTAATCTGTGTTGTCTCTCCTCAGCCATTTCCAGGGCAATCTCTGCATCCATCTCTGCATCCTCTTTGGCATCCTGCAAAAATAAATGTAATATTACTGAATAATTAATTTTTACAATAAATGATGAAAAAAACACTCAATTTCAGTCCAAAAGAGGCAAAATTGTAACGATACAGTAACTGCTACCTGCATGCCATGAGACAAGGCAGGTTCACATTTTCCCAGCACACCTAAATATGTCTGCATCTGTGCACCCTCAGCATTTTTAGGTACTTTACCTTGTTGCTTTCTTCTAGATGCTTCATCAGAACAGCCACCACCACATTGACCAGCACAAATTGGGCCATGAGCACAAAGGTGACAAAGTATATTGGAGAGACCCAGGGCAGATAGGAAAGACAGTTGTTGTCACCTTGACGACACTCCCTTAATGTATCCTTAGTAGACAAGGGGAAAGATTAGGCAGCAAAGAGGGATAGAAAACAAAAAAGAGAAATGGGGGCCAGGGAAACAAAGTCCAGAAGGAGAAAGAGTGGTACACAGAGATGACCAGTTATTACAGGAAACTGAACAACTGTCTATCCTGCAGGGCAGAGGTGACATTACAAAATCTTGACTAAACATGATAATTTAAACTCATTAACAAATTTAGAAGGGTGGATTTAGAGGAAAATGTTGAAGAAAATGGCAAATATACAGTGTGTTTCACTAGCAGGTACCTGCCCTCACAACCTACAAATGGAAGCATAAGGATAAGGAATGCTTGTGTCTGCTGGGTTGCTTGTGCATTTGATGGTTTTGGGGAAGGTTAAAATGGTCCAGAACACTCTTGGGCACTGGCAGACCCCCACCAGGCATAGAGGGGGGTAGGGGGGTTAAAGTTAGGGTTAAGCACTTAGTTGATGGTTAAGGATAGGGTAAAGGGCTAGGAAAGGCATTATGTCATTGCGTGTCCTCACAAAGATAAAAGTGTGTTCATACTTTCATTATCCCATTCCAGTTGTCCCCAGTGGACACTCGAAACAGCGTGAGGAAGGCCATCCCGAAATGCTGAAAGGTTGCGTGACGACTCAGGCCATCACACGGGTTGTCATCATTGCACTCTAATAACACACAAATATACAAATATAGACATTAATTTCACTGCACTGCAGATGTGGATAAAAGTAAAAATACCAGGAACAGAGTGAGCCTGTGAACACAGAAACAGATGAGGTGCTAAGGGGTGTGTCCCTGTGGAGCAGAGCAGACAACCGTCTTCTGGAGGACAGAGTAAATCTCTATCAGTGTCAGGGTCAATTTGAGAGGAAGCCACCAGATTATATCTTCCTTTGTGTTGAATCCTAGGTCACATTAACAGGAAGCCAGACTCCTTGGAGAATTGACTAACTTGTTTCTTAGTCTAGGACCAGTCACTGGGAGGAAATGAGCAGGGCACCTTTCAATAAAAATAAACAAAATCAAATTTACTTATAATGCTCTTTTAATGTAGGATTGAACTACAGCATGTCTGAAAGAAATGATGAGACAAAATCAAGGTACAACAAATAAAAACTGGGTTATACAAAATATAACCAACCAACCAAATAAAACCAGTGCGATTAAGCATTTAATTGTAAAGCTAAAACTGTAACAGCAGCTCCTCCGGTAGGTAAAAATAGAATCCTCTCCCTGAGTCTGAGTCATGGCCCAGCAGCAAAAGGAAAGCAGTGGAAATTGGGATTTATCTGGACATTAATTAGATTTAAATTCAGATTTCAAATGAAAGATTTTCAATATCAGCAGCTTGAACCTAAAAATGTCAGTATTATCACTCAAACCCTGGTTCCATCCTCTTCCCATCTCCATCCTATATTTCTCGCTTATGCTCTATTCTCATCTGTTCAGCCTAAGGCAGACCGGAAAAGAGCCAAGGCTCGCAGAGCGCCAACACACAGGATCACCCACGTCCTGGGTTTCCCGATGGAATTTCAAATCTCACGCTGTCTTTGTTTGAAGTCAGGTGGTTTTGTTAAAAAATCTATTTGTTCTGATTTTAAAACCTTGTGAGGACTGAAAGCAGGATGAAGCTTTATCAAAACACTTAAGTGCACTGCTGTACCACACTAACCCCCAAAATGCTCTTACAAGTACAGGCCTTTATTACTTTATAGCTCCTTGCTTTATATTCCCTGTCACCTCACAAATGATTACAGACATCAGCCCTCTGATGGAAAAAGTTCCCTTCTGAAAACCTTTCACAGGAAATATACAGCATAAAGAGCAGCAAAGAGACATGTTTGGGATGTTGTTGTGACATTGTTTAGTGTAAAATTCAGTAGGTGGTCATCGCTGCAAATTCCCAGAAACCTACAGAGGCTTCAAAATGTCCATAATAAGACAAGGAGCCAGAAGAAAGCCCTGACACTGTAACCACCAGTGATGACAGCAATGATGGTCATGAACATGACTGTGCAAGTATGCAAGATGCAAAGTAACAGTGTTTCCTGATCCTCACCAAGTTGTACTGCAATATTCTCCACCACAAGCCTGTACCAAAATAGAGTTCACTCCCTCAGCTTCGCAAGCCTTAAAACAGCCTTTAAAACAAGCCACACAGAGTGAAAAGAAGGCGTTCAACACATCCAAAGCTTTTGTCAGCAGCTATGAAAAAAACCCCAAATCATAGCAATAAATGAAGAGGGATTTTCACTCTATGAAATTAAAAAAAAAACAAGACGTCCCTTAATTTACCCCGTGTGAGGAACAGGCTCATAAAAACATTCACAGAAAGCAGCCCCTTCACCATGAAGCTGTTTTCAACTCATCCCAGATGCCTTTTTGCTAATCCTTTGTTGCAATCTCATACAAAATGACTTGGATGAAGCAATATGTAAATAAATGTGATCATGCAAATATAATGTTTGCATGTTAGAAACGGGCCTGTGATGTGAGAATGGCAGAGAAAGACACATGAAGACAGATTGGGGTCGAGAGCGAGGATTCAACAGAGACAGTTAAGGCATGAAAACTGACTGTGCTAGTAATGAGTGGATTCAAGAACCTTTACAGCTGAAGCGTGTAGTCTGTGGTGTATGTGTGTGTACTGACCCAGTTTGCCAAAGAGCTCCACTCCCAGTGCAGCGTAGATGAAGAAAAGAAGCATGAAGAGGAGACCAAGATTCCCCACCTGGAAGCAAAATACATGTAAAATCATTCTGCACATGAAACCATATGAAACTTCATGGAATAGTAGTCATTAGGATTTATTTCATTACCTTAATGTCTTTATTACCTTTTGCCACTCATTAATCACACAACACAAATGAAATGGACATCTTTATAAAAGTGTCTTGCTTCTTAATGAACTAGATACACTGTAAATATACCTGGTAATAAACCAGGTATTATCTTAAACTCGGTCCTTATACTAATAACATTAGGTCACACGTTGAGAGCTGCTCCTGTTTATGCTCAGCATGGTGCATACTGGGCATTTTGGGGCAGGGTTGCTTGCTAAGAGGGATATTCAAAGCTTAAGTGCACCTTTATTGTTACACTGGAAAACTAACCTGATTAACTGAAAACAATTAGTGAAATAGATTTTAAAATGTTTTAAAGGCAGACACGTTTTCTGCATTTCTGCCAGTGAGAAATCACTGAGAGCTTTGAAAGTCTAAATTACTGGCACACACTTGCAGCTCAGGACACTGATGGTGAACCTCGAGTGCTATAAAAACCAGTCATCATGAAGGACTGGATGCAGACCCTGTGAACTGTGCATCACACAGTCAGAAGCTTCCCAGCATGTTGGCTTTCATCCACCTCCTTAAATCTGCTCTTGTGCACTCTGTGCCCTGATGGTTATATCTGAACACTTGACATTTAGAAACTAGCAGAACAATGGCATCAGCCACTAAATGTGCCTCATAATCATTGGTGGAGCTGCTCTTTGACATTAAGAATTGTGACAGGAAACAGGAGAGAGTCCCGAGATACTCGGACATAGTCATTCTTTAAAAGGACTACACTGTTAAAAACTGTTTAAAAGACAGCACAGCTCATGAGTTAAGATCTAATCCACACAAAAATGTTGTGACTGAGCATCTGTTTGAATTGATCAATTAACTGATTTCCTTGAATCGTTCATGCGTGCAGCTGCACCATCTAATTTTACTGTGTTTTACAGACTAGGGCTATCTGTTCAGAAGAAAAGTTCCACAATGACGCCTATATTCATAAAATAAAAATAAAATCACTTTTTGGTGTTCAAGACCCTGCAGGCTGTATGTTTACCTGTGGCAGCGCTTGCATGACAGTATCCAGCAGAGCTCTCATCCCTGTGGCCATCTTCAGAAGTTTTAACACTGCAGAGAGATAAACAGCTAGCTGGTTTCAGTTGGCCCGTGTGCTGCAGAATTTACAACGGCACAGCACAATACCAGGCTAACGTGTGTTTTGTGATTGTATACAAGCTAATCAGATACAGATTCAGTGTGTGTGTGTGTGTGTGTCTACCTCGTGCTATTCTGAGTACTCTCATGATTCTGATGATGGTGGGGTTTATGGGCAGTGCTGCATTCATTTTCAGCTCCTCGAGGGTGATGCCCATGATAGACAATGCCACTATAGCTACATCCAGCTGATTCCATCTAAACATACATGAAAAATATTGTATTTTAGCTGAATATAAAACAAACAAATTACCTGGTGTTACTCGAGTCTAGCAATGCAGAGTACATATAAAAACCTGTAATGAACAACTCTTCATTAACTCAGAGTTCTGACACTAGTGGGTGATATCAAGTGATGATGGTAATTTCATGGATGGGGGTAATAAAATAAACAGCATTTCTCTGTAAATGTAACTATGAGTTAGCTTAAAAAAAAGAACTGCAGTATAGGAATGGCAGACATGGTGCTATCTGGCTGTTTAGATCAGTGGGTAGCCCAGCCACTAATCTCTAAGGCAGGGAAACACATGGTTTACCTGCGATAAAGCTCCAGCAGGGAACCCAGAGACAAATGAATAAACTCACCAATAAATCCCTTGAACTCAGAGCACCAACAACAAGCATGCACATAGGCATAAAATCAGAGAGCTGTACATGTATTCATGGAGCCAGAATTAGTAGTTTACACAACACTGTATATTGCAATTAGGAAATGATGACATATAGTCAATGAATAATAACTATTCAGTTTTACAGCGGTGTGTACATCCTGCAATAACAAACATTTATCTCACTGTGTTACCTGTCTTTGAAGAACCTCTGTATCCCGAATGCCATAAGTTTGAGCAGGGCCTCGATGACGAAGATGATCGTAAACACGTAGTTACAGTACTTCAAAACGTCTTCTAAATACTGAACACACAGACAAACACTCATTTTGTAAACACCCAGCAGACTACATGCTTATTAAACTGCTTAAGAAATGGAGAAATAAGAGCTGTAGCGTAAAATAAAGTTAGGAAGTTTGTGGTATCTTTCTATTTTATTTTTAAAAATGTGTCACAAAAAAAACTTGTCTGCCGAATGCAAACAGCAACATCAACAGCCAAGGAGGTTAAGGTGGTAATACGGCTCTAGAAGACCAATGTTATTGTGTGTGTGTGTGTGTGTGCACGCTACCTGTGGCTGGTCGTAGTGCTCAATGCTCATGGTGAAGACGTTGATGCAGATGATGAAGGTGATAAAGAGGTCCAGGTAGTGGCTGGTGCACAGTGTGTGGATGGACAGACGCAAGGGAGAGTAGTCCGCATAATAAGGCCTCTGCTTCGCCTCTGGATCAAACAAACAAACACAAGGAGAGACAAAAATATGCAACAGTCAAAACACAAAGAAAGACTAATCGAGTGCAAGTGTGAGGAACTGCACCCTGAATTTTGAATATTACGTGTATCCAGTGGTGTGCACAAGGATGAGGAGGGTCATGGGGCGTGACCATCACTGCCCTTATGTTCAGGATGACAACTTGTTGTATGCCTTCTTTAAACCAAGAGAAGTACCTTGTTTAACTCCACTGAATTATCTTTCCAAGCACCACTCTGTGCTGATCTTAACCCTGCTCACAGTGGTGGCGCCCCAGCCCCTTAGACAGTCTGTGCACACCACTGCCTGTGTGGTACTGTATGTTCAAACAGGAAAGGACATCAGAGTCACAGTTAGGCTATGTTATATTTAAGTTGATCAAATGCTAAGATAAGCTCCAGCCTGGGTACATAAAGCGTCACCTGGTTTTGTGTTTGGTAAGTTATGTAGTATGAAGGAAGGGTTGGAGGTAACACTGTAAAATACCAGGTCTGGGAAGTTCTGGTAGCTTTTCCAAGGCATTTCTGCTAGTTTAAATGATTCTCCTACTCCTGTACTGGACTGAAAGAAGTACCAGTCCAAAAAATTGTGCAGATTTAACGGGAGTACGTCTTCAAGATCCAATGCCTCTCTAACAATTTCACTCTTGCCAGAGTATGGAGGCCTCTGCTATGTATTCAGACCACTATGGGAGAGTCAAAGTCTCTATTAAAACCCTTTCAGACTATACTTTTTGATATGTGTGTTGCACCTTCTTATAAGGCTACCGTGAGGTGCATTATAGACTTTGAATGGTACACGTTTAAGTACCGGTGTACTCGTGAAGAAACTTCAGAGGTGGCCAAATCTAGCAATACCTGATGCTTATTAAAAGGTTCTCGAAATCCTGTAAACATACAGTATGTAACTGTGTTTCTGACCATGTACTTGTCCACATTGATCCTTTTGAGTGTATCTGTGTGTGTGTAGGTGCATGCATATGTCACCTTCCCATGTACACCGTGTACTGTATGCACTGCATGCTTACATGCCTTTAATGTAACATCAAGGGTCGACGGGGGCTGCACGGGGTATGTTCAACAACACAACTGTTCACAAAGTAGATCAATTATTAATTGCATGTTTCTAAGTAAGTTCTCTTTGATTCAGTATCTGCTTCTTGTGAATCTGAATGAATCAGCACAGCTTTAAAATCAAACTAACTTTTAGTTTTAGAACATGACCGTGATGTTGAACAAACACTAAGGCCATTTTCCTCTCTCTTGGTATTACTACAGTCATTTTAATCCCTCAGAAAATTCTTTGTATCTCACTTTTTGTTTTTCAGCTCAATGAGTTGGTTTGGATTGATTGTATGGCCAAACACTGTAGCTAAAGGTGCAGTGTGTCAGATGCATAATAATGTTTTCATTAATGTGTAATCACCAGAAAATAAGAATCCTTGCTTTTTCTTTAGCTTAGAATGAACCATTTCTATCTACATAGGAG
>NW_018127915.1:1128369-1143824 GCF_001952655.1 Monopterus albus
CCCCGCATTTTTTTTTTTTTTTACAGTAGCCCAGAATGGACAAACCACATACTGGCGTGAATTGATGTGTTGTGTAGATAATTCTGTGCCATGGTCAAATTGTGGGTGTTTTTCCTATGCTTCTAAGTCTGAAGATAAAAACTATGTGTTTCTATCATTTTAACTCCTTCAGATCAACATATTACCAAGATAAAGAAGGACATTCTTGTATCATTTGGAGTTTTGCAAAAGCTGGTGTGTTTCTGAGGTTTCTGCCAGCATCTGCTCTTATTCTACAAGCTGTAACTACAAACTTGACATTGTCTAACAACTTAGTTAACCAAGATATTTGCAATATAGCAGCCAGAAATTCTGCTATGTTTCTGAGTCTGCCAGTCAAAGCATCTTTACAGGAAATGTCCTTGTTCTACTCGTGTTAAGGGATGCCTCAGGGTCAGGGTTGTTCATTCAGTTGGGGGCAGAAACGGGTGTCACCAGTGAAAATGTTGCTAGCAAAATTTCCTGAGGAAAGCAACAATCAGATTCACATGCAGAAGGTACAGTACAGCAAAGGCGTTCTTCAACAGCAATGAAATCTATAAGCATTTAAGCCATTACAGGTAATAACGGTTCTCATTGTGAAGTAGAACTGGTACTAAAACAGAATTTGGTACTAACAGATGTAATTAAGCATAGTAAAAGCGAAATGGATGCTACTGAATGCTACAATGGTGGCAGTTCCACTGTTAAGAATGAATATAAACATTTTAGTTTGGCTATACAAATGCACAGTTGAATGGTTGGATGGATTGGCCAAGTATCCTGGGTTTTCCATGCAGTGTTAGTGGAGGGTTGGGGGAGGGCTGCAGTCATGCAGTTACATGCATCAGGCTGACGTAGCCCACGCCCTTTGTCAGTGATCACTGTTTGCGTGAACTAGCCAGTCATTCAAACTCTTCCTCCTCTTTAAGTCTGATTAGTTTTCCCTGTTTTCTATTTCTGTCAGGCTCTGAAAGCAGGCAGTGCTCAGAAAAATAGACTACCGACCAGCCCCTCCATTCTCCTTACTCCTGCGCTTTTTATCTATCATTTTGAGCCTCTTCTCTTCCCGTAAGCGGAGCTCCTCCTCCTCCTGGTCCTGCCGGCACTTGTGGAAGTTCTCCACCACGACACCGACAAACATGTTGAGGACGAAGAAGCTGACGATAAGCAGGAAGGAGATGAAATAAAGCAACATCCAGGGGTTGTGGTTTCTCACAGGCTGTGGAGAGAAGAGTGCAATAAAAGCGAAGGCAAGACAGGAGGTTGTCAAAAGTTCTTACACATTCAGAAAATAGAGCGATGTGAGTTCTTTGTCAGCATAGCATTTACAAGAGTTATCTGTTTTCTAGTAGCTCACTTTATTATGTTGAATCTGAGGACAGCAACATATGAAGCTTTGAAGCCTGTGCTATAAACGCCTTCCAGCCTTGCTTTCACTTATAATCTGTCACATTTACATTGCTGCTATTTGGCATTTTTAAAAGAAATATAAATGTTATTGTTCACTTTCAGGCTTTCTATTTTTCACTTTATTTTCCAAAGTGTGTTTGTTACATAAAGGAAATTTCTTATGTTGATGTCAGAGCCTCTACTGTGCAGTACAGTTCAAATATATCAAGTCTAATTATAGTATAATTTTATTGCCAATTATGCTGAATTGGATCTGAATAATTACAGTAATGAATTAGTAAGGTGTGATCTAATCTTAGTTTGCATTCATACACATACAGCTGCACAGTGTGAATTTAGCCAAGAGTAGGTTTAAAACTTATATTGTACTGTAAATTAACACATAACATTCGAGGTGAGAGTAGTGTCCGTGTATGTGTTCACAGAGTAAAGTGGGTTATAATACAAAAAGGAACTGAAGGTGGATCAGGCTTTGCAGAGCAGATACCTGGGCCTGATCACAAACCTGCACAACAACCCAGCACAATTTTTCACAAAATTACCTGTTTGTCTACTCCTACTGCATCCAGCCCATCATACATGATGTTGACCCAGCCATCCTTACATGACAGTACAAACAATGACATCAGGGCCTGGATTAAGAAACACAGAGATGTAATTCACCACACTGGGGTAATCCCATTCATATAATTAATAGTTTTTTTTTTAATGAACAAGGAATAAAGCAGTGCTTTACAAAACATACTGCTGTGCTGTAATGCTTTGTTTGTACTTCTGTCTCCATGTCTGACGCTGTGTGTTAGTGTGTACCTGAATCAGATTGTCAAAGTTGTACTTCCTTTTTACCCAGCTGTATTTTGCCTGCAAACAATCTGACTTGGTGGTGATGTTTTTCATGTCAAGACCTTCGCAGTGGTAGAACTTCCCTTTGAAAAGCTAGAGAGAGAGAAACAGAGAAAGATGTCTGCATGGCCATTTATACCTTATGTCAGTTGCACCAGGGCTTGTGGCTTTTTAAACATTTAAACACTTAAAACAACTATTAATGTCAGAATTTTCAAAGTTCGTTCATATCAGAGCTTTTTCCTGGCTGCTCAGTTAAAAGCTGGAGCCTGGAGGTTGTGTCCCTTTTCACACTTAACCAAACTGTCACTCTTTTAAACTTCACACTCTGAAAAAAATGAATGCTTATTGTCCATTCAATATTCAAGACACTTCCAATCCCCCCTTGAGCCACAATCACATGTGGAGCTGCTCTAGGCTGACATTTAAGCCACAAAGGGTTTGAAGCAAATGACAAAGCAGTGTCATCAGTGCAGCATGCACATTGGCTCTCTACTAGTTTACATGTCTGTGATTCCTGTAAGGATGCAGGTGTTTGTGTGTGTTACTGTGTGTGAATGCAAACTACCTGCACCCCCAAGATCCCAAAGACAATGAAGAAGGCGCAGCAGATAAGGACAATGTTCCCGATGGGTCGAAGTGAAGTGATGAGAGTCTCCACAACCAGCTTCAGTCCTGGTGCTCGGCTGATTACCCTGGAAAATGCAAATTTAGATGTTTGTGAATACCAGACTGTGTAGTCCAGTACCTGCAGACCCAAATACAAGTAACAGAAATACCTCAGTGGGCGTAGTGTTCGTAGCAGGCGTAAGACCCTGAGGATGCCCAGGATCCTGTTTTCACTAGCATAGGCCAGAGGGACCAGAATGTCGACCAGGGACACAAACTTGTTTCCACCAACAGAGGCCATAGAGACCAGAATGTCGACCAGGGACACAAACACCAACACTCCATCCAAAATGTTCCAGCTGGACTGGAGGTAGCTCTGCTTCCCAAAGCAGAAACCCAGAGCTACAACCTAGTGTTAAAGCAACATACACTGAGCCACCAAAGTGACACCCTTGTGGGATTATTTAAATATTATCTCACCTGTAAATCAGAGATACAGCTACTGAATGACTGATTTAGAATGAAAAACAACTGTCAAAATGGTAAAACGTTTACCACACCTTTCTACCACACCGGTGGCAAGAAAACAGTGATGTTTACCTTAATGGTCATCTCTGCCAGGAAGATCACAGTGAAAATGTAGTTGGACACACTCAAAAACAGGCGCTCCTACAGGGGAGAGGGAGATCAACTTTTAAATCACATACTGTATCCATAAATGACACAGACATAAGACAAAGTCAGACTAGACATTTTGCATTCACACAGCAGATGTTGAAATGGACCTGGTGCTGGCTGTTGTTTTATGCAGACCTTGTCTTCCTTGTCTTACCCGGCTTTCCTGCTGTATGTCAGGTCTTTCCAGAGCAATGGTGATACAATTGAGGAAGATGAAAACCAGAACCACATGGTCGAACATTTTGTGAGAGATCACGCTTTGGCACCAGACACGAAATCTAAAGACACACACATGCACAGGTCCGTAAAATGCCCGTAGTTGGGTAAAACTATTGACTGAACAATTAGCAGTGAGAAAACAGTGAAAAAGAAGATGAATGTGAGAAAGAAGCTGAGATAATTAAATAGAGAGGAGCAAAGAAGAGGAGAGAGGAGAAAGAGAGCGAGGAACTTAACTGAAATCAGAACCACAGAGACTGTTACTAAAACACTGTGTGTGACTCACGGGCTTTGTGGAGAGAACAAATACAGCGTCCAGTCTTCATGCTCTTTGCAACAGCGAGGCTTTATGTTACGGAACTTTTTTCTGATCCAGTAGCACAAAACACTCTGTAACAATAAGAATTTCATTACTATCAAGTGATCATTAGATATTACTAATATCATTTTTGTTCACCAATGTCATCATCTTTATTCTCCACACTGAAACAATCATCTAAACAAGGGAGCAGCAAGAAAATGGATGGGCAGAAATCCATGTCACGGCAAATCAATAAGACAAAGTACTGTTGGGCCAGTCAAGGCTAAACACACTCATTCTGATTCGGAAAAATATAAAATGCCCAAAATGGTCTAAAAATGGTTCTGTTTTCAGGCAACTGTACTTTTTTTCTTGCTTAGCTGTCAGACAAATCAATACATTTCTTTTAAATGGCTAGAGCGACAATAGGTTTTGCAACAATGCCACTAGAGGGACAATACATCTTTAATCGTCTCCAAAGATGGATGATCGCTCTTACTAAACTTTTATAAAGTGAAAGCATTCCTTTTTAAAGTGCTGGTGAAAACAGGTGTTTCTGTTGATAAATGCATGTTGTATAACATCACCGTCAAATAACAGAAAATGCATTTGACGTACTCCGTCAACAACTGCACCAGAAATGTAATTAAAAAAAAAACAACAGAGTTTATCGTCAGTTTCCACACTGTTGCTGGTGTTACCCCTTCCACACTGAAATCTAAGAGGGCACAATAAGAAGTAGAAATGGAGATAATTGGACCATAACAGACGAACTCCTGACTTAGCTGGTTCATGAGCTCAATACAAAGTACTGTGAAACTCATTAAAGTTTGGAATAAAACAAAGTGAAGTAGGTGCACAGCTTCTGTGCTTCAGGATTCTAATTAATAACAGCCCAAAGTCAAGCCTCCCAGACATCGCTTATTATACAGGCTGCCATTTGTGCACGTGTGTGTGAACCTGCTGTCCAGATATCTCTGCAGCTTAAGTCCCTAATTGTTGATACAGACACACACACACACACACACACAGAGGGACGTGTATAAATACACAGGTCTCGGCTGGCATATCACACACACTCCTGCATGCTCCTGCATATGCACATGCAAGAGACACCGTACATGTACAGCCTGGTAGAGGGTTTGCATTAAGCGTCCCATTTTCAGTGCGCCCAGGGAGAGACCTTTTGTTTCAGTGGATTTCATGGCTCTGTAAACTCAATTTGGAGCCAATAAAACCATCAACACTGTCACAACAGAGGTTATCCAAAATCACCAGGGACTACACCCAGGTTCACACACACAAAAATGCACAACCACAGTGACTGTACATGCAGCTGTTTTGTAGCCACTGGAAAACAATTTACTGGCCAAGCCAATAAATTATCTAATTAGTGTCCCTAACAGTGTGAACTCACTGTTATTTCTCTAAGACAGAGACAAAGGGCAAAGAAGACAAAGGAGAATTGGGTAAGCAGAGAAAGACTGATACAAAATGTGTCAACAGAGTCAGAGAGGGCAGATGAACAGATTAATAATTTACATAAGAAAGCAAAAACACAGAGCATCAGCTGTTCAGCACAACTGTCACCAGTGAAATAGAAGAAAGACGTCATGCTGGGGACTTTTAAAAGCTGCTACAAGATCTCACTGTAGATTTCCTACATGATATTTTGAAAGCTATGACTCATGCTAGCTTACATCATCATCGCTGTCATCCTCGTTCGAGGAGTCTTCCTTGGGTTTGGAGTCAGGGTTGTAAGTCAGGGTTCGGCCGTTACAGTCACCATGCTCTGTTGTTATGGAAGGGCACAGAGTAGATGCCTGCAGCAGCTCAAAGGTCCCCGGCCCTGGTCTGTTGTTTCCCCCAGCCTCTCCCTTGTCCTCCCTGCCATCTTCCTCTTCTCCGGACAACAGGCTCTCCCTCTCTCCACTGGTGTCTCGCCTTTTGAGGCTCGGCGCTCTGCTCAGGCTGTTCCAGCTGGAGCGACGACTTCCCCATGAGCTGCCGGACCCACGGGTGGGAAGTGGGGAGCGCTGCCCCGGACTTGAGAGGCTCTGGAGAGAAAGGAAATATGGTTAAGCAATGCGTGTATACACAAAGGTTGCAGTAGTTTTTCAAGGGCTATCTAAGAACAAAGTCATCCAACGTTATTGAAGACATTATGTACGTAAACATTTTTCAAGAGAAGCTTCAGCTTGAGATTCCGGATCCTCTGTCTCTTATGCAATAAAAGTGTTTGTGTCATTCTCTTCAGGTTATTTTCTTGACATATTGCTGTGAACTCATCAGGTCCTTTGTGGTCTTCCGTTTGGGACCACAGGGTGTGTATACATGAAGCTTGTCTCAGTCCACTTCTTGCCAAGGCTTCTGCTACAGTATGTATAGCATATGCTTTGCATCTACATCCTCCTTATAGTCATTTTAAAACCTCTTTCCCACTTGATAGCAGCTTTGCAGGCTGTGAATATATGTTCAGTTGTATTTGTGTTGTTCTGCATCAGCAAAAGCATAAAGGGCTGTTATGTCTATTACATCTGATTCCTGAAGTAAAGAACACGGTTCACTCCACAGCTCAGCTCCCTGAGGAGCAACTACTGAACTGAGCTAAGATGGTCTATCTTTGGAGGTACTATTACTTAAGGGAACAGGAGTTCATTTTGGGATGTAACACTTACCATAACATATACTGTATATTACACAGTTCTCTTTATACTGCATTTGGCACCTACCTTTATCAGTGATGACCTATTGGTTTGTTAATGGAGTAATAACAAGCACATTTTTCCATTTAGTGTTTCTTATAACTCACCAGAGAATGCTGGTCATAGGCTAAAGGATCCAGTGAGGTGGCGCTTCCACGGCGTGACTCTACGTGACCAGTTCCCTCAGAAAACCCCAGTCCAACCTTGTCATATTGAGGCACACCTTCCCTGTACATGAGCTCCTCCCCAAGGATGGACTCAGGCCCCAGGGAGCCCTTAGGAGTGGGCATGGGTGTGGCTGGGGGGGGGCACGAGGGGCAGCATGACCATTAGCTGTCATCATCAGAGAGTACATCTTTAGCTCTGTGGAGGAGGAGAAGGGAGAAAGTCTTTGTTTTTTAATTTGTCAGACCTGAGACAACAAGACAAAGCACATTCTGAATTAAACAGTAGATATCAGCTGTCACTGAACCTACCAGTGTCTCTGAGCTGTTCTATCTTCTCATCTTCCTCAAAGTTGTCTGATTTTTTCTCGTCATCCGACTCTGACCGATTGGCATCACCCTATAACACACACATCCGTGAAAATAAGCATTTTTTCTGTATTCCTTCCCCCCTTTTCTTGATTTAACCATCATGGAGGAGATTACAGGTGCTGATTTTTAAAATGAAGACACAGAGCAAATGGACCCGGACACATGCTGCTTTCGGTGCTAAGAGGATATTTTCACAGTTGAAGGTGCACTGTGCCCCAGGTGTGCACATGATCAGAGGGATGGAGAAGGAAGGACTGATCATCTGAAATGATCAGCGGGACTGGTAATAATGGTAATCCTCTCCTCCCCTTCGAAAACAAATTGTGCAGTATAATCACACAAAGCCAGAGTCCTGCATCTTAAAACACATCTCATTTGAAAAATGATATGAGAATAAAATGATTATTTGTTTTTAATTCTGCCCATTCAGAGCTTTTCAAGTCGCATATTTAGAAATGATAAATGAAGTCATCGTATGCAAAAATCAGCAGTTATTTTCACCTCAGCCTGAAAGCCCTCAACCAGGATGGCCACTAGTAAATTGAAGAGCACATAGTTGCCAAATGTCATGAGAGCAACGAAATAGAGAGCTGCCCATGGAGACGTGGAAGCCATTCCGTTGTACAGCACCACGTTCCAGTCCTCTTGGGTCAGAATCTGTGGATAAAATAAAACACAGACAGAGATTTAGACATAAATAAGAGCTGAGGACATGGGGGAAAGACAGAAAGAGGGGAGACACAGAAAGTCAAGAAGAGAAAATGAGCAAAACAAGGTTTTACAGCTATTGTTGGGTGTAAACCACTTTACTTCAACTTCATATACATGGGATTCCTCTAACCTGACTATGTAGGTGTCTGTTAATGTGCCTGTGTTTAAATCAGAATCATTTAAACCTACAGTACGACTGTGTTCAAGATGCAGCATAAGAACTCGCCCTGTCTTCGCCCCCTCATTAAACACTGTGCTGTCTGTGTCAATGTGTGTCCGTACACATGCATGTGCATGTGCATAGGGACTGCATAGTGAGCACAGCTCCATGTCAGCATCTCTCACACACAACAAAGTGAGACAGTCCACCGCGTTCTGCTCTAACTTTCCGCGGCCGCGTCTAGTGTTGGGAAAAAAAAACTTTCCAACTGGCGAGCAAAGAACATGCTGTTAAGTCACATGATCAATAACAGTACTCAAAGCATCTGAAGTGCAGTTAGACAGAGCATAAATATTAAACAATGCAACAAATTATATTAATAATGCATGACAATAACTAAATGTTTCTCCTAATTAAAAGACCTGCTGTTAGTGGCAGATTCACATGGTAATTACTTCATGGATATGAAAATGGTATCAGTCTTTTTATTCTCAGCAAGAAATGAATCATATTCCTCAAAACGTATTCCCTTACAGTAGGTTAAGTACCAGTACAATTTAGGTTACCGTAAATCAGGGAGTCAAAAACTAACCTGGAATACAGTGACAATGGCCCAGAGCAGAGTGTCAAAGTTCTTGCGGTCAGGAATCGTGTCTCCATTCTCCGTACGAAGGCCAAATTTACAACCAAACAGATGCATACCCAGTATACTGCAGATACATAAGAACCATTATGTTGTGCATGTACTGTATGTATTTTGCTGGGTGATAACACTAAATATAACATTTAAGACAGATTATCTAAGAAGGTCACATGTGTTGTCTCCGAATACCTGAATGTGAAGATGAAAAGCATCAGCAGCATGCAGAATGTGGCCACATTGTCCATGGTCTTCATCAGCACGACCAGCTGTCTCCTCAGGGCGGGGAGGAACCGAACCAGCTTCAGCACCCGCAGCAGACGAAAGGTTCGCAGGACTGACAACCCACCGTCCGCCTGACCAGTTATTTCCCACACACTGAAAACCACAAACAAGTAGAAGTCTTAAAACTCTACCACATGTATGTGATACTAAAAATGTAGTGTTAATATGGGTTATTACTAAAGTCTCAGATTTTAGTATTTATTGCCACTGTCATCATACTTGCTGGTAGAAACTGGATAAACATAGTGTAGTAATATAGCGCATTTAGCCATTCGATAGAATATCTAATTACATTACAAGAATTTATCTAAAAATAGTTTTACAGAATGTACCATGTTTAGTTTTAATGAAGCTCATAAAATCTGGGCTGAATTCCCCTTCAGCAACACAACTGGAAACTTCAAAAAAACGAGTTCTATCAAACTAAATAACAGCCAAACAGAAATCCCCAACTCCCAACAGGACCAAGAATCTGCTGCAGCAGCGAGCGAAGCTGCTCACGTGTAACTCAGGCTATTGGATGGTGCATTAGGAGCCACCCGTCTTCACAGTTTTACTTCACATTTCCTTTTTAAAGCTGATGAAGCGGGTGAATAAAAATCACCTGATGATAACGATGATGCTATCAAAGATGTTGTACGGGTTCCTGATGTATCCAAACAAGCCAAAGGCCAGCAGCATGAAGCCCATCTCCAAGACAAACATACTGGTGAAGACTATGTTACTGATCTCTAACACATCAGTCAGCTCCTTAGGCTGGAGAGAGAGAAAGCAACGGGGAGGGTGGGGGGGGAGGAAGAAGGAAAGAAAGAAATAATGAACATGTTATTGAATACATCTGTTGTCTTATCCCAGAGCTGTAAAACAATTGTGATTTTTGTGCCCTGAGCTGATCATCAATCACATTCAGTGCTGCAGTCAGGCCCAATCAGTCAAATGGGACCAACAGCACCCATCTATCACTGCTGATCCACTTCACTTGCCTCACGGTCTGTGATCCAGCAGAGATCTGTCCAAGGCCCTCTCATAAAGCATGCACTAAGGTCTTCTATGGAAAACACAGCGATTTTGTGCTCTGGTAAAGCCATTATGGAGCCACATCCTCACATTTTCTTTATGGAAATACTTTGTCTTGAGCTAAATGTGACACAAACTGTACCATATCCAGTATTATCATTTGACAACATTCATCTCTGCAACCTCATTATTGTGTTTCTTGAAGCAATCCAATGTGGACTTTGAGGTCTGCTATTGGATCATTGTCTTAGAAGACAGCCCCTTTTCCACGTCACTTGCTTGACTGACTGAATGTCATTTGCATCCAGAATTTGCTAATGATTAGTGGAATTCATTCTTCCCACAGTTTCCTGTGTCACTGGCTGTCACACAACCCCCAAAGCAGAATATCACCTCATGGTCTTTTGGCAAAAAAAAAAAAAACAACATTAAGAGAGCAAATGTATATGTATGTGGACTTTCTTCATTGTCGCTCAAGCTGAAATCTCATCTCCTGTATTCACACTAAATGTGTGAAAAATGTCATTCTAACACTTTTATATTGTCAATTTTTCTTACATTTCATCTTGTATTTCTCCCTTTGACGGTATCATCGATTGGTAACAAGCTTCCTACAGATTTACACATGATGAATAATAATGATGTGCAGAGACTCTTTAGCCAGTGATCCATAATTTTATATTTGTGTCAGGCAATGAAGACTCATTAAAACTAATTGCGATTCTTTTCAACCCATTTTGTGTCCTGGCTCATGGCATATACACGCAGACAGAGCATATTCTGGACTAATAAGCACACTCAAAAGTTTAATATATAACATCTGACACATGCTGTTAGATCAGAGTTAACCTTCATCCTGGGTTACTTTGCATCCTCTTGACTGTGTGAACACAATGTGCATATAAATGTGTCTGCTAAAGCTGGAATCTGAAGGAGGATTTCTCCTCCACAATCATATGTAAGTACATCATGTAAAAAGTCTGGAACATCTCTTTCTTTATTTTATTAAATGAAAGTGTCGTTATCTGTATGTATGATTATGGTTATTTCAGGTTCTTTTGGCATGATGACACAATGGTTGGCGCTGTCACCTCACAGCAAGAATGGATGGATGGTTATTTCATATGATGCTTAGGAAGCACAGTCAAACTCTCCCGATATTAAAACAAGTATATAATAGTTTATTCTAATGAAAATCATAACTTTTACAAACCATTTAATCCAATGATGCTTCTACTGAAGTATAAATGAGAATCATGAGTATGGTCACAGATAGAGGGCGCCATACAACACAGGACTCCTCAGAATTTCACTCAGACTCACAAACACAGAGTCTCCTGTGAAAAATTACATATTGTACTTTTTACAACCAACTTCCAAGACTAGAAGAGGTGAGTGTTTCCTATTGAAAAAGTATAAGAAAAGTATAGTGGTTAATACTGTATAGTTTCCAGTTGCTTTAAGTGCACGTTATAGGTCATTTTTCTATACTTTAATTTATCATAAGAAAAATTTTTAATGCAGAAATGAACTGAGGGTTTTATCAGTGCAGCAGTGGTGATGATTTTTATTTATCTGAATACTTCCTCTACCGGCTGAAAATTCATTTTGAATAGAGTATCACTTTACTTTAGATCTCACTGCATTTTTGTACGTATGTTAACGGCTTCATGTAAGCAATAATACATCACTGTATGAGTCACTGTATTGTCACATGCTCAGATTTCATACTGTGATCAGTAAAACAGACAGGGTTACACACAAACACACACAAACAGGCTGTTTGTCTTAGTGAGTGGACACAGAGCCTGTGTAATCCACTTGGAACGGGTGTGTGTCGGGTTCAACATCAGGCCAATGCGCTGATCCATTATTTACATTTCAGCTCCAGTTTGATTGTTGTGAAAAAGATTACTGCCAAAGCTGGTCTAACTGGGATCTCACTGTCAATGTGAACTGGGCTGTGGTATGTGGAGGAGACCTACAGCGTACTGCAGCGTTGTGTAACTTAAAGCATACGGCATCTCATTTTCTGTATGTTTACTATTGAGTTAATTGGGACAGTACTGAAGCTGGAAAGCAGAAATACTTGTTCAAGCATAAATGGACATGCAAGTAAAGTCAGGGGACTCGAGTACAAATTATGGTGTCCTGCAAGGTGAGAAAAACAAGGCCATGCTGTTTTTTTTGTAAGTGCTGGACAGACAGTTGTTTGCTGTCCAGGCTGTTTGTTCCCTCGCTGACTAGCCAGCACATTGAGCTTTAAAGGAGCTCTCAGTCAACTATTCTGACCGAGCACACACAACACTATTCTAACATACATTATTAATTAAGAGAGTGGCATTTTGATTACCTCTGTAGCCTATTGTCTTCACACCATAAAAATGAACAAGCAAACTGAGGACTTACAGGGCCATAGTTACCATATAGTGCTAGCTGCCAGGTTTTTATGACAAATGTATCTACTGTATGCTCACTGCTTTACAGTGTGCTGAGAGGGGGGAGTGCAATATGGCTGACAGTGGGTTAAAACAATACAAAACACAATAGCTGAAGGGCACAAATATAAAAGGCACTAAAACCTCTGGCATGGACTCGAAACAAAACCAAATCAGCAAAATAAATTCTGGTCCTGGGTAATGCACAAACCTACAAGTTTGTAGGAAGCTAGCTTTCGTGAGTTATATTAAGAAGCAGGGTCTATAAAAAAAAATATGGGTAGGAAAATGAAAAGGATCCCTCTGCCCTACATTAATAAATCCCATCCAGATGCCCTTGAGCAGTCTGCTTAATTTTATAAGAGCAGTTCTAGATTGGCATGACTACTATGTGAGTGGTTTCAAGATAAATAGACACTGAAGCATAAATCAATTTAATAAGGCCAATGTATATAATTTACTATGGTCCCCTATGAACATTCCAAACTTCAGCTTTAGACGTCGCTTTGCACTGCCATCATTAGTTTGATAGACAAAAGAATCAATCAGAATTAAATCATGTGCTTCTGCCTTCTGTACAGCTCAGCATACGATCTTACGAGGAAAGGAACCACAGCAGAGGCAGAGACACGCACACATGTACAACCACAGCTTCTCTGGACGGGCCATTTACAACGACTGACATGATATATACACCATTAACAAAATGAGCACTACGCTCACACACTCAAACTGAAGTATCATGTGACTGTATATTTACAGTGTGATATTTTATTTCAAACCTATCTGACATCAAGCAAAGAAACTTGGAGCCCATTCTTTCTTTCGATGTGTTTCTGAACACATTTAAGAATGTTTGTGAGCAGAGTTGGAAAGTCAATAAGTACATGTGGCATTTTTACACTTTGCCGTTGCTACTTAAGTAAACAATCCGAGTACTTCTTCCACAACTGTATTAAGCAAAAAAGTTACCTATTGGATTTTTCAACACAGTTACAACAGCACTTACCAACACTGTGCATTTTTTATGTTTGTATGTGTATATTAATTTGTAAACATCAGCCTTGAGGATCTACCATCCATGCTGCTGTTTGTGAGCGATCAACTTGTGCCAGTCACTGTTAAAACATCTGTATGTTTTTCTTAATTAGTTTTCAGAAGCCGGAGCTACAGTTTATGTTGTATTAAAGCCAGTTAATCTGTATGTAACGTCAGTGTGTCATGAGGTGTGTGACGTTACTGACAGTTTAGAAACTGACTTGATTGGATTAAATCAGTTAGCTCACGTGAGGTTTCTCCTTCAGAAAGATTCAGTAACAGAACCTAATTCCAATGTGAAATCAGTGTAAACAAGCATCAGTCCTCTCCCTCTTTCTCTCTGTCTCTACCTCTCCTCCTTCTACACTCACACTCCTACGTCCATACACCTCTTCACACACACATGCACTCGTAGGCTCATAAAGTTTTGCTAGGTGTCACATAATGGGGATGATGAGTACTGAGGGGAGGAGGAGCTCTTACATAACACTTTAGTCTGTGTGTTATTGGCCCAATAAGGTCATGACTCTCCCAGTCACTCCTCATGTTTATACCACAAAGATAGAAACACACATCCCCTGGGGAGGGAATTGGAAGAGAGGGAGGCAAGGAGAGACGGAGAGAAGAAAGGAGGGAACGGGCCGTGTGCCTGCACAGGAAACTTCTTTCTGGGTTTCTATCCATTTGCTTTTCTGGTGGAAAATGAAAAGGTTGTGGACGTGAGTGTGCATATAAAATGCACTTATTCTGGTGTAGAAACTGTGTAGATCAATTTCTCTGTGCAACAAGACAAATTTGTCAGTGTGTGACAGTGGAGGAAGGGAACGGGCAGCGGTATTATTAGTCCGATACTTCCAGATGTTGTCCACAGAGGGCAGGATAGAAATCCTGGAGAGTGGGTGTAAGTGATGAGATGACTAATTGTGTGTAAGTGTGTGAGGAAGAGAGGAAGAGTGGCTGCCAACTCCTCCCCGCACTTCACCTCACCTCCTCCCTCACTACACCCTCATTCGGGACTCCGACACACAAATGCCATTTTCAAATACCCATTTTTTTCAGCCAACATTTTCCATCAGACAACTTGTTTCTCTATGAAAGTCAGTCATAGCCCTCTTGGTTGTGAACCTTTCTGACCTTTCATTCACCTTACATCACATATACAGTATTCTCACCTGCTCGTGGTACTCTATCCCCATGCTGAGGGTATTGACAAGGATAGCGATCATAATCCCTCGGTTGAAGTATTTACTTTCCACAATCCTCTTCAGTTTTTCCCTGAAGTCTATCCAGGCCTGAGCCGCTCCGCTTCTGTATTCCACAGCTCCCCGCCGTCTGCTCCAGCCTCTCACAGCTCTCAGATCTCCCCCCTAGATGGAAGATGGACAAGTCATTTAAAGTGTGGCAACACGAGAGAAAATGCTGATTATTTTATATACAACAGTCCTTTTTTTATTGTATAAAAATAGCTACTTTTTATTTTTAAATCAACTGTATCAAGACTTTATAATGTCAAACCTTTTTTTGGCCATCATTATTAATGCCAAATCACCATCACCATTAGCGCACCACTACCACTTCTGACCTGGGGGTAGTCGTGCAGTCCATCGGCTTCTCCTCCGACTCCCTCCAGGTCTCCTAGGTCCAGCTCCAAGGTCTCCAGGCTGCGGGCACACAGAGGGCAGCTGAGCAGCTCCAGGAGCAGAGGGCTGGGCACCACGCCTGCCAGCCGGTACAGCAGCCTCCGGTGACCTGAAGGGGGAAACGGTCGGAGGTGGTCAGATGTTGCAAAGGGATGGTTCCTAGCTCTCCTCATGTGCTGCTTTTGTGCTGGTTGGCTTTACTCA
>NW_018127915.1:1143835-1146527 GCF_001952655.1 Monopterus albus
GGAAAGACATGCTCAAAGTTCAAATTTAATCAGACTTTCGTTTGTTGCACAGTTGTTTCATTGTCAGGAACTAAATGAATATTTTATGTCGTGATGAAAATCTCTTCACGATGGATCCAAGCAACCATCTTACAGTTGAGATTTTTGGGACGGTAATACTTGCAAATCTATATGGTTGTAATACTAATATCTCAAAATCTGAAATATTACAAATAACATCATAATAAGGATAAATAAAATATATATATAAGGTACAGCCACATATAATGACACACTGACAGGTGTATCTTATGTTATACATGTCATATGATGCATTTATACTGTACCTGTACTCAAACTATGATTAAATTGGCCGTTTGCTTTATTGCTGCTGTATTGTTAATTATATAACTCTTCTCCTTCATTTCTTGCATCCTCTCTCTGACTGATGTTCAGTTCTAGTATTCTTTTAAAGGAAAATATAAACTGAAAATAACAATAGATGATTTAACTGAAAAAATCTAGAAAGTAGAAGTTGTTTTTTCAGCCCCGTCTTCTTTTTTGTCTGCAATCAGCCTTAATAACCTCCACCAACAAGGCAGCCTGAGAGGCAGAGCACAGGGCAAAACCAAAATCTGTAAATCATTTGCTACAAAGCACTGGCCGCTGTTCATTAGACTTATTGCAGTGAGTGCAGGAAAACTGATGGCGACTCAGATGAATGTATCAAGATTTTATCAACTCCTCTCATCTCTCATTTGGGTTATAGTGGCTGGACACACAACACAATATTGAGAGAGATTTTATTGCCAATATATAAAAGGATAGATAGGATTTTGAAAAGGATGAAAGGACACCCTTAGGCATACTTGTTTAGCATTGAATTCCTCAGCAAATTTCTCACACAGTGCAATTTATTGTCAAGTTTGCATCGTCATGAGGCAGGGTAAAAAACTGTCTGTGTCAAGAAAAGACAATATAAATTGGGTATACTTTAAAAAACACAAGAAAAAGAGATGAGGACAGTGACACATTATATTATAAAGATAAGGCTGGAACAATATAATGTTAGTGAAATTCAGCACAGAGTGTTAAAGTCTTTTTTCAGTAGAAAGCCAAAACAAACTGGTTTCTGCGGTGAGCTCGTATGAGATCTTGGGCGACTCACTCCCTCCATTCTATGACTACATCCTCTTAAAATCAGCATGGAAGAACTGTGAAGCATCAGCTCTTCAAAAGCATATTCAACACACGATTATGTTGTTTACAACACTATGTAATACCTCAAACTATAAACAATGGTTGTCATCATATTTCATTGTCTTTTATAATCTCATGAACATCGTTGTCACAAATAAATCTCCATGCCTACTTATCTGAGCTGTCTGACTCCGACTCCTTGCAGACTGTTTGCATTCTCACAAAATCTTTAGGCAAATTTCCTTTAGGTACATATTTGTCTGGCAAGTAAATATCTGTTCAAATTCATCCAAAACCTAAACTATGTTCTACCACATTAGGTTAGATTAGAATACATTTACACTACAATTAGATGTGAGAGTGCTGGACATAAATACAGTGGCAAGAAAAAGTAATGGCACTGTAATGGCACTCAAACAGTGTTTATGACTGGACTCCAGGTTTTCTAACAGCTGACTCCAGTTGACAATTAGTGACATCAGAAGCCTGGAGTTGTCATTACTTTTTCCATCATCATCTTGTATGTTTAATGGGTTTGTTCAATAAAGACACAAGAGATCATGACTATCTGTCTTTTATCGGCTTAGGAATTTTGTTTTGTAGATTTTTGTGACTTTGGTGAAGATCAGATCACACATCCCGACCAATTTATGCAGAAAACCAGAAAAATGCAAACAGTGCCATTACCTTTTCTTGCCGCTATATACAGTATTCCCGGGAACACTGTTGCTCTTAGTCCATTTAATCTCTGTGATCTTCAATATGCAGTAGTAGTAGCTGATGTGCTTAAGGTGAAGTGTTACACTCATTCCCCAAAGGGTCCATATTGACTTTGTGCACATCAGAAGTGTATTGACTGTTTAACACCTCTTTTTTTCACCCCTCCTTGTCATCGCTGTCTTTTCAGTCTTCATCATGTGTCACACAGTAACTCTTCACTCCAGCAAGGTCCTAATTCATTTGCACTTAATTAAGCTTGTGTTGGCAGCCAGCTATGTTTGAATGTGTGTGAGAGCATTGTAGAACAGGTAAGTCTATGACAATGATGTTGCTTTTGTGTTCCTTCACAATCAACCTGGCACCACGTTGCCTCCACTGTGTCTGTTCTCTCTCTGCCTTCTGCCCCCCCCAGCTAACCCACCTTTTTTCTTCCCCTCCCAAGGCTCTTTTCTCTCTATTGATCTAATGCATTTTCTCTGTCTCCTGCTCAGTCTCTCCCTCTGGATATGCTTCTTTCATACTTTATGCCTCTCTTCTCAGCTCCATCTGTTTCTTCTTTCATCCTTTACATTTTCAAAAATACCATTGCATACCTGTGTTTATGTGACTTTACACTGCTTACATTTCCTCCCTCTTCTTCTCCCTACACAATGTGTTGATTCCCTCAGTCCTCCCACCTCTCTCCACTGATGACTGTAACACTTGAGGCATGGATTTCCTGTCTAAGTGCTGCTTGAGACATGCGCAAACACACAGTAGATGTAGCCACGGGCTACCTCAGGTCAAACTGGGA
>NW_018127915.1:1146598-1168986 GCF_001952655.1 Monopterus albus
GAGCAAAAAACTGAAGAAGAAAACAGTGTGACAACAAAAATGAGTTCAAGAGAAGACCAGGACATCAAGTACAGAATGTAAAGAATAATTAAAATAACAAAAGTGAGTGCATCCTGGGCCAATATCACTAGAAACCTACAAATCCTGTCCATTAATTATTTTTATTTGTTCTTAGTCAGAGGCCAAGAAGAATGAAATCACTTAATCTGAAAATCAGTTCGACTAATTAAACTTTAAACCCATGTTTAAGAACCAATTGCAACAAAAGTCAGTTCACGGTTCATTACTCATTCTTTTATTTATTTATATTTGACTTATTTTGAATGTAGTATACCTTGATTTTTGGAATCATGGAGGATACAGTCGTGCACTAATCATAGTGTCATCTATGAATGTCACCACTTCTACACCTTTAGCACTCATGTAACCCCACTAATGGCACAGCCACCGGGAGCAACTTGGCGGTTCAACTTCTTGCCCAAGGACACTTGGGATTTGAACCACAACCCTCCAGTCAGGAGATGACCCACTCTACCTACTCAGCCTGTGTTATCATTGTCACCTATATGACCTATTTGTGGTTAATTACACCTATGTTAAAATACCCCATGCTTGAATTTAAAAACTATACAACTATTAATCATTTAACATTTTAGTGATATCATGTTGGGTTGTACTCAGTCCTGTTCCATAATGGATAAGAAAAAAAACAGTCAAAACAAAAAAATCTTTGAAAATAGTTGTTACACTAAGAGGATTAATAGTATTTAGCCCTAAAACAAGGTATATTAGATGGCTCATTGTCCTTGTGGTTCATTTGATCGCATCTGGAATCTCATTAGCGTAAAGAGTGAATTTATGGCCAGTAAAGAGATGAGGGTGGTCAGTAAACCCAAACTCCAGATTTAAAAACCCTTTAGGTGTTGTAATTTTTCATTCTACATTAAATATTTTTCTACAGTTTGTATATGAATTACAGTAATAATGTTGTGTGTGTGTGTGCGCCTTCTTACTGTCCTGTCCCATGAGCTGGTAAAGCTTGTTCAGTGTCTCTGTGTGTTCCAGCACTGGGTGGTTTGGTGCGTGCTGCTCCTGACTGGTCTCGCACTGCTGGGAGTGCGGGGGTGGTGTCTTACTGCTGTAGCTGCACACAAAAGACGGCAGAATAGTCGGATAGTTCATCCCCCCATTTAGTCGCCGAAGCAGTGCCCCCACGCTGTGGGCGACAACGGTCGTGTTGCCTCCACCACCGCTATTTCCATTTGTACTTCCTCTCCGGACAGGAAGCGACTTCATCTCCAGCTCCTCCCACTCTCCAGTACTTGCCTCTCTGTTCACGTGCACTGTGGTTGTCACACTGATGGTATGCTGCCCCCCGTTGCTGAGGTGACAGTGCTGGTGCTGATGGTGTTGCAGAAGGTTATGGATTGGTCTCAGCCATAACGTATTACCCGGGCCCGGGCCACCGCATCCCCTGCTAGAACCATGGCTGTGTCCATTTCCGCCGCCATTACTGCCTCCACCACTGCCATTAGGATTCACCTTTTTACGCCGTTTACTGGTCAAAGGACAAGAGACATGAATAATACTGAACATGGACAGGGAAGGTAGTATTACTTTCAGGCATGTCTTTGTGTGTTTGCATCTAAATGCATCTCTTGTGATGTGGTTCTGAAGAGTTTTAAGGGATTTGCAAGCTATAATTTTATGACATAATCTACACAATAAACAGAGCCCAAATGCTTATAACAAAAGATGTTTTAGATGCCACAAATGGCTCATAACGTGTCTCAACTAGACATAAGAGGACCAGTAAAGACTGAACTGCTGGGGAAAGAATGATTAGTTTAACCTGAGGGAAAATTCTGATTATAATTCCGATGAAGGGAATTTCTCCTAATGTTCAAGTTACATTTTAGCCTTTTGGAAAAAGGTTAACTTCATTTTATGACACTTCTGGGCCTTAAAAAAAACTTTTGCCCAGTCCACAGCACAGCCTGTACAGTATGAGTATAAAAGTTATTTGTGTGGATTTGTACATCCAGAGTGTATCTCACCCGTTCCATCCCAAGTATAGCCTTTGCAACCTGCGTATGAACTTGCGATAAAGGTGACTGATGTAGCGTAACATTTCCTCATAGCATGAGCCTGGCTCACTATAGCTGGCGAGCGTGGAGTCATTGGACATGTAGCGTGCACGCTGTTCCCTCATCAGTGCGTTCTCTCTTTGCTTCGTCTCAGAGAACTGGGTGGCGATGACCACGAGGCACAAGTTGATCATGAAGAAAGAACCCACCTGGTTGTGGAGATTTAAAAAAAAAAAAAAACGTAAGGCTGCAGCAATGCAGCTTTGTAACGACACAGGAGCAGGTAACTGTTACCGTTATCCTGCAGACCTACTCCATAAAATTCTAGTCAAGTCTTTCACCTTGTTGGTAAAATAGAAAATCAACAATGACTGAAACAATTCACTGTAGATTTCATCCTTCCTTAAGGTCTTAATAATGTAATAAAACACTGTGTCAAAATGAAGCATTATTATGGTTTATATACACTCAGTTGGCAGTTCACAGCACAACAGTCGTGCAATAAATCCTCCATTCATGAAAGTTCATTCAACTGTATGGTCATTATGGAAGATGCAGTCTGTGGTACTGTTGAACTGTATTGATCCAAAATTATTAGATTTGAATCTGTGGCTCTCAAACTGTTTCAAAAACTGAATGTCGTTGCCTTCATAAAGACATGATTTACAGTGCCTTGCGAAAGTATTCGGCCCCCTTGAACTTTGCGACCTTTTGCCACATTTCAGGCTTCAAACATAAAGATATAAAACTGTAATTTTTTGTGAAGAATCAACAACAAGTGGGACACAATCATGAAGTGGAACGAAATTTATTGGATATGTCAAACTTTTTTAACAAATAAAAAACTGAAAAATTGGGCGTGCAAAATTATTCAGCCCCCTTAAGTTAATACTTTGTAGCGCCACCTTTTGCTGCGATTACAGCTGTAAGTCACTTGGGGTATGTCTCTATCAGTTTTGCACATCGAGAGACGGAAATTTTTGCCCATTCCTCCTTGCAAAACAGCTCGAGCTCAGTGAGGTTGGATGGAGAGCATTTGTGAACAGCAGTTTTCAGTTCTTTCCACAGATTCTCAATTGGATTCAGGTCTGGACTTTGACTTGGCCATTCTAACACCTGGATATGTTTATTTGTGAACCATTCCATTGTAGATTTTGCTTTATGTTTTGGATCATTGTCTTGTTGGAAGACAAATCTCCGTCCCAGTCTCAGGTCTTTTGCAGACTCCATCAGGTTTCCTTCCAAAATGGTCCTGTATTTGGCTCCATCCATCTTCCCATCAATTTTAACCATCTTCCCGGTCCCTGCTGAAGAAAAGCAGGCCCAAACCATGATGCTGCCACCACCATGTTTGACAGTGGGGATGGTGTGTTCAGGGTGATGAGCTGTGTTGCTTTTACGCCAAACATAACGTTTTGCATTGTTGCCAAAAAGTTCGATTTTGGTTTCATCTGACCAGAGCACCTTCTTCCACATGTTTGGTGTGTCTCCCAGGTGGCTTGTGGCAAACTTTAAACGACACTTTTTATGGATATCTTTAAGAAATGGCTTTCTTCTTGCCACTCTTCCATAAAGGCCAGATTTGTGCAGTATACGACTGATTGTTGTCCTATGGACAGAGTCTCCCACCTCAGCTGTAGATCTCTGCAGTTCATCCAGAGTGATCATGGGCCTCTTGGCTGCATCTCTGATCAGTCTTCTCCTTGTATGAGCTGAAAGTTTAGAGGGACGGCCAGGTCTTGGTAGATTTGCAGTGGTCTGATACTCCTTCCATTTCAATATTATCACTTGCACAGTGCTCCTTGGGATGTTTAAAGCTTGGGAAATCTTTTTGTATCCAAATCCGGCTTTAAACTTCTCCACAACAGTATCTCGGACCTGCCTGGTGTGTTCCTTGTTCTTCATGATGCTCTCTGCGCTTTAAACGGACCTCTGAGACTATCACAGTGCAGGTGCATTTATACGGAGACTTGATTACACACAGGTGGATTCTATTTATCATCATTAGTCATTTAGGTCAACATTGGATCATTCAGAGATCCTCACTGAACTTCTGGAGAGAGTTTGCTGCACTGAAAGTAAAGGGGCTGAATAATTTTGCACGCCCAATTATTCAGTTTTTTATTTGTTGACAGTTTTATCAGACTGACTTACCTAATAAACTGCCAGCTGAGTGTATTATTAAGATGTGGCCTGTTTGGCCAGATCCTGGGATAAAATTACCTTTGTTTTTATTATTACTAAAAACTGGGAAATTTAAATGATGCTTGGATAAGGTGTCCTTGACAAAGAGTTAGAAACATCTGAGTCTCTATTTAAATGTCTATTTAACATTTCATTACTGTAGGTATCCAAAAGAGCAATAAAAAAATTACATGAACACCTTCTCTCTCTTTTTAAAAATATATTTTTTGACATCCATCCATTTTCTCTGTTAATCACTTTGTTTTCTTTGAGCTCCTCCTCCAGTTCCTCCCCTATTTTTGCTCACTCTCTCCCTCTGAATGCATAATAAGCATGTTTCCATCAAACAACAGACTGGAAAGGAGCTCATACAGCATTGTGGAGTATAGCCCAAGCCAGGATCTTTGAAAACCCCCAAAAGAAGCAAAATACAAGACAGAAAGTCTAAGAGCTTCAACAAAAAGAAGTTCTGCTCCAAATAGAGTTTGCTTAGAAAGTGTTTTCTGCGTTTTCTAAAGCAGAATTGAAATACAAATACACAAAAATATCTTTCAGCACCTACATGTTCTACATATGAATATTTATTGAACCTTCAAACCACAATACTGCAGGCTGTGTACAGCTGTAAAAAGGGTTAGTTCAGGTGGTTCTGACGCTAAATTCTATCTGGTTTTAATCAAGTGAGTTATTACTTTGTGTTTTGGTGTATAAATCAGAGCATGTACAACAGTGTGTTATGCTCCAAACATGAGTAGCAGATTTTTGGCATACATACTGTAACATCATATCCTGAACCACTTGTCACTTGTAAGTCATGTGCAAAACTCGACTCTACAAATGTCTGTTACATGGAAAAAGTTACTAACGAAACAAAAAAACAAAAAATTCAAGGGAGTACTTACAATAATGAGCAGTATAAAATATATAAAATTGTAGAAGGAGTGTGCATCCATGACGTAGTACATGATATCTACCCATCCTTCCAGTGTGATGACCTGGTGGTGGAGATAAAGACAGTGAGACACAGAAAGAGAGAGAACTCCTGTATTATCATGAACAAGAACATTTGTAGCTCGGCCCACTGCTTTTTCTTCAAAAACATATGACCAACACACCCACACATGCACAAAACTGTGCACACAGACACTCAAAGTACACAGTCAGTCAGATCCAGTACACTTCCAATTCTATTTTTAATGGCTATTCCTCAGGAGAAAGCCTGTTGTGTCCCTATGTGTGTGTGTGTGTGTGTGTGACGCAGCTCTTTCGTGTAGCCACTATGCTAATGAGCAGTTGAGATGCTGAGACCTGAAAGCGGTGGCTCAGCTCAGCCAAGCTGATTACACTGTCACACCTTAACATTTACCCCTCGGCTAGCATAACACATTACAGCATAAACACCCAACAACGGCCCACTGGCAGGTACCCACTGCCTGACAAGTGACTAATCTGTTCTCTTCTGAAATGCTCCACTTACAGCAGATTAACAAAGGAGCCGAGGATTCTCATTCTCACACACCTGTACAATATAATCATTCTGCATCCTTGGATTCTATGGAAACAGACACAAAACAACCATGATGCAAGTCTACCTGGGCCATGTGAGACAAAGTTCAGAAGTTCAGACAGGCCTCATAAATATCCCTTAACCAGACTGCGCTTCATTCATACAAAGGGGTCCTACAAATTAATTAGTAATAAATGATGAGTGAAGTGAACGATCAAATGAAGCTACTGCAAAATGCTGGACGTTCTGAAAGAAAGTAATCCCAAACAAACCTGACTGCACATTCAGACCACCAAACAGCTCACTACACTTTCTATTACCAGAAGTAAAAGTGCCTCTAAAATCCACACAGTAATCACTAGGAGTACTGCACAATCCTACCTAGCTGAGAGCCAGCTGAGCCTCAGGCTTGGCCATGGTGGATGTCCAACGGCTAGACAGTGCTATATAGAAATCCCAGGGGAATTCTGAATTAAATCAGTTTGGAGCCATGGGTAGAAGTGTTTTCAAAACCCTGCACTGCAATATATAATTAATGTTATTAACATTTACAGATACTGAGGGAATAAAGCCGTAGACTGCGATAACAAGCAACGAAGCTCATTTAACATTTAATATAGCACTCTCATTTCTTCAAAATGCTGTCTACCTCTCTGCCTGTGTATCTGTAGCTCCATCACTTTTCCGGTTTCATCTCTCATTTCTGTTATTGTTTCCAAGCAACAGTTTAAAATGATTCAAAAAATTTAATTTTTAAGGTTTTGATGCTTTGTCATTGTAATCTCTCAATGTCTGCATCACCATTAATCAAAAATAATGTTTTCATTGTTACAGACAATTGACTGACAAATGTTATACAAAGCTTTTTTCAGCACTGAATACAATGGAGGAATTTCAAACTTCCCTAATTAAGCACCTTCTGGTTGCATGCAACGTGTTTAACCCTGGCAACGTGTGTCTTTCATTTTCCATGCATGATGCTGAACTTTCACAAATTTTAAACACAAAGACCATCAGAATATCCTGATTCCAATTTCTAATTTCTGTTTCTGCTTCACCTACTGTCAGTGAGTACTAAGTACAGCTTTTTCATTCTTTGTATATCTCTGCCCTCACATGTTAAAATTCTAATCAGAGGCAAACAACGGCCTTGAGATGCAGATGCACATCGCATACATTGTACAGCGTACCCGGCTAGAAAACAAATCTCATTTAAGACTCAAAATGATGCTTGCTAAACCATCCTTAAAAAAAACAGCAAACTCTAATCTTCAAAGCCTCTCGCTGCAAGTCCACACACACAATGGAAAGTTGCAAGCACCTAACATGGATTAGTGTGTCTGTTTGTGAGTGCGCTCAGTATTTGGACTGTTTGTGCTAATTTGAAGACTTTCTTTGAAAAAGTCATTTTGTGCAAGTCAAAGCCTATTAGACACAGAGCCAGATCTATCAGCGGGTCCTGGACAAATCTATTAGAAGGGCGGAGAGTCGTATCACAACAGAGCAGACAGTGTCAGCACAGAGACTGTGATAAGGAAAAACCTGTCGCTGTCTAGGGACCTGGCATCAGGACCAGTGTGTGAGGAGGAAGGGGCTTTCAGGGACATGCTGTCTGATGGCACGAGTGGAGGACTTTCTAACAAGGTCACACTCAAAGTTCAACACATCTGGAAAAATCAGTTAATGCTGTGTTGTCTTTGACTGATGAGTCAATGCACAGAGACTCATAGCAGTGAGCTTACACTCCAGTGGGGGCCACAAACAGCGAGTGTGTTTGTGTGATATTGTAATAAGGATCACATATTATACTTTCATATTTTTAACTTCTTTGGAACAAATGTCTGCATGAATGTAGTCTAATGTAATGTAACTAACTACAAGTTCACTTGTCAACAAAATGTAGCTTAAATCATAACCAGCTCATCAAGGTTTTAGTTCTTCTTACCTGAAATATGGCTATCCAGGCGTAGCCAATATTGTCAAAGTTGACGGCTCCCTTGTGTGGGTTCAGGTCTCCAGGGCGACACACATTATAATATTGGTTCCAGTTAACGCAACCATTAACATGTGCCCCTCCCACCACCGGGTCTGAGCCAATCAGAGCTGGACTTTGGTGAGGAGCAGCCAGTGAGCACGTGTTCCCTTCTTGGATGAAGGGCGGCACGCTGTGGCAACGCCGCATCCCGTTTTCACGGGCAGCTGAGCAGATAAAGGGGCTGTCTTCACCTTCCTCTGACATGTAGTAAGGATTTATGGACAAGTTGTACATTCTGGATGGAAAAAGAATTAAATAAACATCTGGCTATGTTGTTACAGTGAATCAAATATGGATCCATTTAGCTTCGATTGTAAATATCTCATTAGCTTTTTTTTTGTTGTTTGATTGATTTTGCTGTATATATACATTTTCCATTATAGGTTAGATTTGTAATATAGCTACAGTGAGAACTGACTGATATGCACAGTGAGGAATGAACCAGTTTCAGATTAGTGGAGTAATATAATATAGGCCTACAGACAACAGAATACACAGTATCCCATTTGTGATTAGAAGCAACACAGTGATTTAGTCTAAGTCACACTGGTTTATAATCAATCAGGAATTGGTCAGACACTGTCTAAAAATGTTTATATAAAAAAAGAGAAATACTTTTCAGGACCTTGACTATGACATAAAAATCATTTTGCTTCACCAATAAGCAGGATAAACTGAATCAGATGTTAACAAATAGAGTAATCGCCAATAGTCGACATAGCAATGAGTTATTGTAAGTGGGCTAATATCCAGATGCAGATTTTTGTTTGAATTTCCCCAAAACAACAGTGATCTTCTGCTCTCGCTCTTAACATGTTCTAGTCTTCAACAGCATCTGAATTTGTGATTTTCACTGTTGTCATAAATCAACAGCAAACGTGTGTGCAGGAGCTCATAAATCTACAGCCGTTACAGACACAAGAGCTTCAAATATGTTAAGAATCTTGCCTAGAGGCTGTAGCCACTGCGCACTACTTTAACTGCTGCCATGAAGTTGCAGTTATTTGTCTGGTTTCCTTTTGTAGTCATTGCAGCCAAAGCTAGCTAACTGCATGCACAATTATTAGGATATAGGACATAATAACTGAAAAGCTGAGTGAGCAAGATACCTATCAGTGTCCATGGTGACGGTGTGTGTGCCTTTATGTGACGTGGGAGGGACCACTTTGGTAAAAGGTCTAACTCTTTGCCAGACTGTCTACATTCTTATAACCTCTTTGCCTGGTGAAGTTCTGTTTATGTCTGGACTCTCCATTGTTTGACTAACCTCTACCTACCGCCTGCGAACTTTAAGCCTGATTTTGGTGAACCTAAATTTTCTTTTCACCCCACATCCAAACATACTTTGCTTATTTGAGACATGTTAGCATTGCAAGCACAGAAAATGTTATTTCCCAGGCTCCTGAAAGCTTCCGGAGATTAACTTTGCTGAAAGACACCCAGCAGCAGAAACAGCAATATGTAACAAATATTCATGGGAATATTTGAGAGGAAAACTACTGGAGAAAAAAGAAAAATCAATTTAGTGTTTGTTTGAGAGTTGTGTATAATTTTGTTATGATTTCCAAAAACTAACTGAAGAATGATGCATGATTTTCTTGCTTGCAATATCAGAGTCAGTGTTCATACTGTACCGGAGGTCAGACAACCATTTTCTCTGTGAGGGAAAACACAGCAGCCTTGGTCATAAAATAATAAGCTGCTGTTCTCTTTCTGTCTTTCTTTTTTTCTCTCTTAGGCGCAGAAAAGGCTCAGCAATATTAACTCCAATACAGTTTGGGCCATTACATTAGTTCACGGATGTCTGACATTTTTGGCTTCTCGAGGTTGTGGACACTGAAGCAGTTATTCTGTCTTGTATAATTTCACTCCCTACGGTTTTATTACCGACTCTGATCTGTTGTGTGCCTGTATTGTCTGTGTGTTTATCATGTTTGGGAGACAGTGAATGTTTGTCGGCTGTACCTATTCCATATCTATGATTTCTAAGCATAGGAGACATCTGAGAAAATAGGTTTATCTAATACATTGACAACATGTGCAGTGCCAGAAAGAAACACAGATTTCTCTCTCTTTGTGAGCTGAGTGAACACAATGTGTCCTGTCTGGGCAGCAGGTCTAGTTTTTGTTCTCTTCAGTTATCTTGGGTAATAATTTAAATTCTTTTTCTGGATTGTTGTTTTCTCTACAGGCAGGTTTTCTAATATGGTCAGGCTTCAGTGATACAATTTCTACACTAAAATCCAGATCATTTGCAAAGAAGAGGATATTTATTAGTCTAGAAATTTCATTAGACCATTCTAATTTACAGGCAAGTTCATTATCAGAGATATTAAATACCATCCTGGTCTGGCGCCACATCTGCATTTCCCTCTCTGTCTCTCCCTGCATCTCTCTATGTGGTTTCCATCCTGACATCGCTATGCCTAACAAGTCGTATTTTAGCTGCCTGTCACACCCTACAACAACTCAACAACTCTAATATGATGAAAGAGACAACAGAACAGTGGCAGAGAAAGAGAAAAGAAGAAAGATGTAAAGAAATGAAGAGAATGTAAAAGGCAGAGAGTGTGAACTGGACCATATGGATGAGGAGGACAACACCTGCAAAACAGACTTGGTGGTCAACTCTTGAGTGGGGGAAAATTGGTTGCAACATCAACAGCCAGTGTTTTGATGGTGCTTTTGTTTTTTAACTCATCTCTGTTTTCTCTATACTCAAGGAAAACAAGAGGCTGTTCCCACATATCTAATCTAGATTTGTGGGAAGGTCTTAAAGAGGCAATTTCCTGAGGTCATTTGCTCTGCTGCCCAGAGGGAAATGTGAAAGTGCAAAAAAAAAAAAAAAAAAAAAAGTATAACAACAACAAATTCCTTACATTGTGATGTTCTCATCCAGGAAGCAGCGATTACGCAGAAGCCCCGCCCACAGCTGGACTCCCACAATGCCAAAAATGAAAAAGACAAAGAAGCAGAGGAGGAGCACATTTCCCAACATGGGCAGGGTGTCCAACAGCAGTGTCACCAAGATCCGCATGCCTGCATAGTGCAACACAAATGGTAAAGATGTCATTGGAAATTATTATGACTAATTATATTAATGCCCCACATGCACAAGCACGGCCCTCAGTTTAATGTATGCTCAGAGAACCTCTACTGATCTTGTGGGCTTTATTCCCACAGCCAAAAAAAAATTACAAATGATGACAATGCTGTAAGTGACATTATTACAACCTCTGGGATTTGAGCTCACAGTGTTCCCGTGCTCAGCACCTCTCTCTAGTTGTCGGTCGTGCTTAGCGGCAGCGGACTCAGGGTTCCAGTCCCTGAAGTCCTCACAATGTGCTCTGTCGCCATTCACATACGTCACAGCTTTGTCGCACTGAACACACATTATTCTATGGCAACGGCAGACTGTAACTGTTAATGCTGACAGTGGCAATGAAGCTTAAATCTTCTTGAGTGTCTAACATTTCATGTTGGCATGTTTAAGATGGTACTTCATGTTCACAAGTTTGTATCCACATTGTATCTAACAGCGTGGTCAATTATTTCACTAAATAACATTTTTAAATGTTACAGCACATAATTATTACTGTGGAATCTTAAGGACCTGTAGAGAAAACAAAGACATCACTGAAAACATTATGAAGATCTGTAACCCACTTTTTTTGGTCTTTAGTCCTCACGGTGTGTATGAAACGGCACAATAAAAAAAAAAAAGTCTACCCTAAGTCCGTCTATCATTCATCTTTCCTTAATGACTGACTGTTTACAGTTCAGCTGAAGTTGCATGTGTGAGATACGTGGCAGCCAAGCAGACAAGGGTCAATCTATCAAAACACAACTCTAATGAGGCCATGGCCTTGGGATGGAATGGATCAGAGAAAAACTGTCTCCTAGTCAGTAAGACATATGGAGAGGATTTACAGCATGTTCATAACATCGATTAAATGTCCAGTGAAGAAAATGGTATGACGACTAGTGTGTCTCATATGTTCCATTTTTACATACCTGCCTTTTTTTTATTTCTGCCAGTTGGCTATTCTCTTTTGTTGTTGTTTTGGGTACAGAGTTGTGACTCAGCAGTACATGTCATTAAAAAATACAGAGAGAAAACTAAAAAACTAGACATCACAATTTCTTCCCTGTCTGTTAAGGTAAGGGGCGAGTGTGGTTCAGTGGGTCGTCTCCCAACCGGAGGGTAGGAGGTTTGAATCTCAGTGCCTGCAGTCCACATGTCAAAGTGTCCTTCGGAAAGACACTGAACCCCCAAGTTGCCCCCGATGGTTAGAGCCATCGGTGTGAGTTGGCGCCACAGATGGCTGCCTCGGTTCTGTACTGGAAACTAATTCCTTGTGTGTAACATACTTGGCCAAATAAAGGTGATTATCCCTAACCTTTAATTAAGGTAATGGAATTGCATGGCAAACAAGTGGCAGACTCAGTGACAGCATCTGAAAAGAAGAAAGACCATCTATACAAACATGTATGCCTTTAGAATCGGGTGCATGTCCGAAATTTTTTTTTTTACCTTCATGTTTCACACTGAAAAAGGAAAGTGTCTGGTCACCCAACTGTGCCACAGGTAAAATAAAACACCTACGTACATTCCAGGTAGAATATGACAACATGTATAACAGGACTGGAGAAAAGAAGTGTATGACTGTGCAGTGTGCAGACCCCCCGGCACACACGTCAGCCTTGTAAACAAGAAAAAAATAAATAAACAGAGCGCTGCTCACTGTATCTAGGCTACGGCACAAAAACACGACTAACAGTAGACATTTCTCATACACTTAGGAAAAAAGACAAACAGAGAGAACGGAGTTCCAGCGAAATGGTCAGAAATAAACAGAGACACTAAGTAGGGCGAGAAATACTTCAGCCTGACTATTAAGCCAAGGGCTTGCACCCTCAAACACTTGACCTCTGATCGTGATTCAGATGAACAGGAAAGCAAAGGAGGAAGTGCCACAGAGACAAAAAGAGTGAGAACAAATTAAACTGTAAACCTCCTCAGGCTCTTTCTGGTTGTGTGTATCCATGAGTATATGAGTTTGAGCCTCTGTTTATCTACACTGACCTTGAGTTTTCATAGCTACAGTATGGCACTTCTGTCCCTCTTCCCTGTGCCAGACCCCTCAGGTAGCAGTAACATAAAGTTTTACTTCATCTTGTCTGTGGCTGTAAAGTCTGCTTCTCAGTGCTACTGTTAGCTTAGCGATAATGTTACACTGTTCTGACCTCACAGAGCTGGAATAATAGAGTAAATGTGTGCATTTCTCCTTGTATGTGTTTGTGATGGTAGCTTGAGAGAAACCGGCAACCTGCCATGTGTTATTATTGTGTCTGGGTTATCTGCAGCGCCCAAAGCACCCACACACACACCATCCGAAACACGCATTGTACAAATACATAACGTCGTCATTTGCGTGGGAGAATCTCGGGTCAGCCGGTGTCACACGCTAACAACTTAACAGTTTATTCTGGGAAAGTGGGGTCATCATTCAAACACATACACACACGGTTCTGTTAGTTTGCTGCAGCCAGACAGCAGGCAGACGTCTATAACCCAGGCGACAGCGTAGTACAGTAATGCTCCCCTGGGTTCTCCAATGGTGTAAGAATTGATTTTTTTTTATTAAATTGTGTTTTATGAACAGTAAAATCAACTTAATCAGTAAAAATGTCTAAAACACTGAAACAGTTCAGTGTAAAACAAGACAGAGAGAAAGAAACAGGTCTTTTGAACCAAACGGTTTGGCCGCTTGCCTAACATGCACTGGTTAATAATCCTGTACAGTGTTATGACACTGTTGTCTAGTGATCCTCTTTAGCTGCAGATTCATGGCCACTTCTGTCACAGAGCTTTTAAGAAAATGACAAACTATGTGTAAGTTCTCACTGAACAGTGGCGCGGTGCAAAAGTGAGATTAAAGCCAACATCAAGCCACAGATCACTGGTCAGTTCAGCCTTAAGGGGTGACAACAGATACAAAGACATTGCTACACATAGATCTGCTTTTGTGCCAATACTGGCACAGTAGGATGTGAAAGACAGTTTAGGATACTTTACTTTCTTCCTGTGCTATCGCTGGTCATAATACAACCCCTCAGCATTTTTATGCTGTTTTCAAAATGCTCTAAATTGCTTTCACCCGGTGTCTCTGATCACTAATTGATAATTAAATGACTTACTTGGTACCCTGTTGATGGCCCGCAGTGGCCTGAGCACCCGGACAGTACGAATGGCCGATAGGCTGGCGTTATGGCCATCCAGAGAATACTCCATCACCCTAAAGTCACCATCAGAGAAATGCAGAGAGAGAGAGTTTTAATACACTCTGTTTTATGAAAAGCTAAACAGTGCACACACATATTTACACAACGAGCCAAAACAAGAAAACAGCAAACAGCAAAATTATAATAATGCTTACAATAATCTGCATAATTGCAGGACATATTTCATTTAATTACATGGAATCAGAAGCTCTTTTTCCTTTGTATTGGAGCAGCCAAACATGATAATGTGACAGTACTGAAGTAGATAGGAAGAGACAGTTAGGGTCTTAACTGTGTTAGTGTTGTGTCTTGAGCTCTGTGATTGTGTGTGTGGAGTGTAGGAGTAGCTAAAGTAATGTCTGTTGCTGACTGGGTCCTGCTCTTGTCTCAAGTTGTACAGTGGCCCCATCGAACAGCCTGGGTTGCAACAGGAGCAGTGTTCATTCCACCAGTCTCTAATTGTTAGTCTTTGATTCTCATGGTTGTATATTGAGACTGCTCAGGTAAACACCGACTTGTACAGTATATGTCTTACATCAGAAGGAGTGGTGATTAAATGACTTTTTCTTTTCTACATCTTATCTTCTTTGCTTATTTTCAAGATGTCTGTTTTCAGGTAAGAGCGTCCTGCCACATATCATTACAGACACAGTTTACAACAATTCGACTGCAGCTTTCTAGTTGGTGAGGCCTGATGTGGTTGGTAGCAGGGGACAGCATTTGCTCTTATGTTGCACCCTTATTCCCGCAGATGGGGCAGAAACAGAAAGCACAGTGCCCCTACTGTATGTGAAGGTCACTCTAGTTTGATAATGATATGGCATTGTGAGGACAAAAACAAAACGCACATAAACACTCCCCAGGCACCTGTATGCACCTGTATCGTACACATTTGTCATGTGGCAGCTGTGAGTTGTCAAATTTACTCCTCATGTGTGTGTGTGTGTGTGTTCATGTTTGTTTGTGAAAAATTGCATTCGTGCTTGTGATTGTTTACTTTGTGTTCAACATCAGAGTAACAGAAAGAAACAAAATGTTTTTTATTCTAAGAAAACTGTGATTATGGAACTGAAGATAACAGAAAATGGAGCAATTTGTGGGAATGAGCAAAAAGCATTGTGGGATACCAACCCCGCCATAACGATGACAAAGTCAAGCTGGTTCCATTTGTCACCAAGGTAACAGTTGGAGCCAAAAATTCCCAGGGCCACCATCTTGATGACCATTTCCACGGCAAAGAAAGCAAAAATACAGTCGTCCAGTACCTGACCACACATAATAAAAGAACCAAGACAGAATTCATGTTCAACACTGACAAGAATAACAATGAGAGGCAACTGACTTTTTGTCATCAGAAAAGGTCACATTCTCATTAAGGCTACTCATCAATACAGCGTCACATTTTGAAAGAAACTGTGGATGTACCAGAGGAGGCTGTCTGCAGAAGGATTCTTTCCTCATCTAGTTAGTTTCATTCCAGCTAAGAATAGCTCTGGCTTAGCATGGTTATGGTTATGTCTCAGTTAATTAGACATCTACCACAGCAACATCTCAGGGAGCTACAAATCAGAATTACTTTTCAGTGTGGGCATGTTGAAACTGATGACTCAAGTGAGAGAGGAGAATGAAGTTTTCATTACCATTTATTTACCATTTAGACTTAATGTTATTGCTCTTCTAGTCACTTCACATCCAGTCTGAAAGCAATCTTTGGTATAAAGGAAACATTTTATTTACAATCAGTTATCATTAGTCCTCTACATCATAATGTTAAATGCTGACCATGTGTTTACATTTAGAGAAAGGAAATGCAGCTTCCATACAAAACTTTCTATATGGAACAAGGTGCTCATGCAATCGTAAGGACTAGAGCGGTGCACTAACCTGTAGGACGCGGCACCACTCGGACTGGCAGGCGACATCTTCACAGGGCCGAAACATCCCTAGAGTCACACAGTTGAGCAGGATCACCAGCATGGACACATGCTCGAACCAGGTGCAGAAAGAAGTTAAGGTTAAAGTGCATAGGGCATGAGGTGACATCAGCAGCAGCACAGGATGGAGGATTACAAATGTAAATTATATGACGCATTGCAAGGGAGACATGTATTGTTAGCACACAAGCCAGCTTCCTCTTCTCTCCCTGGGTTCTGGGGTGGAGTTACTAGGTGTGGCTGGCAGGGAGTGAGCACAGCTGTAGCCTGTGTGCCAATTAACTCCTGGGCATTTAGTCTGGGCACAGCTGTCTCCTCCTTGCCAGTCAGTTTTTGCTGTCTATGCAGTAACTCCCCAGCCAACACTCTATTCAAGAGTCTTTCTGCTCCTGAAAACGTTGTCAGCCTTGTTGCTCTTGTATCTCTCCTCTGTTTTCTGGTTCCCTTGCTTCCCACTCACCTCGATGTGATTCTGCCACCTGCCCAGGTAATCTCCCTGGCTCCTAATGACCTCGTTTCTACCTGACTGGGGGGTTTTCCTATCTTTTATTCTCCTCCTCCACATCTCGACTCAGCTCAAACTCCTGGTGTTCCTCAAAGAAGCCTACCCATCGACTCGCCAACAGCTACCTTGCATCACCCTCCACCTGTCCTGAGTCGGCTCCTCGTTTCTCACCCTGACGCTCTCCCTCTCCCAACTCCACTCTACTGGGGCGGTAGACAATCCAGTGGCTCCTCTGTATCAACCCAGTCCTCACTGTTTCCCTTCCCTTGGCTTCAGTCCTTAATAAAAATACAAGTTTTGTTGTCTGAATCCTGCTTTGGTGTCCAGTCTTGTGCCTTTGGCCCTAGGCCGTAACATCTATATGCCATAGTAATGTTTATTTCAAGTGAGATGCAATGTTAGTTGCACTTTAAGAAAACAAAACAGGTTTTCACTGTGCTTTTAAACTATATAATTAATATTAATTCTGCAAACAGTTTCTACTCCTGTCATGTGGTATCCAGGGTAGGTATGTTCAGGTACCAGCCACATGCACGAGCAGGACGGTCCAAACAGACCTGCTGTAGAACGAGACGATCAAGAATGCCTGCAGAAGGAGGAACAGCTGATGCATCAAAGAACAGGACACTGCCTTTCCCATGATGCTGGTCTGATGTTAAGTGTTTCAGTGACTGCTCATGCTGTTGGTCACACTAACTAGAGACAACAGTAGCAATATCTGTGCTCTAGGAGACAAAAGATATTACTGTATGAGATACAAACCAGGAAAAAAGCAACTAAGAATAGGAGAGTAAATGACACTGGACACAAACACGGGACCCGGATGTTTTGTGTGAGCCTAATGCACCTAATGGGTCTAATAATGACCCCACTGGCTGCTAATCTGCTTACGCACCATTCCTTGTTTCCACAGAAACAGTTTAATGGGTCCTTGTCTACTGTATATCCTGTTGAAATGTTTGCTGGCATTGATCAATTTAGAGGCAAATCCCTAAAATCATCCTGGTGCATCGCTGTTAGGGATGGAGACTTTGTAATCCTGCAGTTCAAGGCTGGAAATAAAGTATGACAAAGCATACATATAAAGTGAAGTCTCACTTTCTTGTTACAAGAAGAAAACATTATTTCAACAGTACATGAAAGTCAGACATCTTCTCTGGGCTGCTTGTTTTATCCTTTTTGGATTATTTTTTTAGGACAAAGCAGTAGGTTACAGAGGGCACAGTCAACAGTGGATTTGTTTCCTTTCATTTCTTAAAGGAGCTCCAAATGCCACTGGTCTATAGGGAAATAGAGCCAGCAACAGTGGTACCACTGTGTTGACAGACATTTGATAGACTGCGTTGGAATTCCTCTGCCTCTGTGGCAGCATGAAAATCGCATCCTCGTTTCTACTGGCTGGATGAAAAATGACAAACTGACCTCCATCAGCTCCAAAATACAATCATTCCTTTCGCCTGTTTTTCTTTTCATCAAAACAAAACTTATACAACAAAGGGAAACATCAAAAGAAACATGGATGAGCAAATAATTGATTGGTACGGTCACACTTACTGATAAGTTCATAAATCTATCCTAGCAGCACGCACACAACATACTGCAGCTTGATGCAAAGCCATAAATCAAACCAGTCTATAAAACTCAAGTGCTTCTGTGACCTCAGTCATTTTAGAATACGTCTCATCATCATAATGAGAAAAAAGAATACACATTAAGTAAATCAAAGAGTACAAGGAGAAGATGAGAGACAGGAAGCGAGCAGGACGGCAAAACAGACTGGAGGAGAGAAATTGACAACGGGAAGTGGCCTTAAATCATGTCGCCTCCGTTAGAAGAAAGAAACTGATGCTGCAGTTTTTCTACTTTAGTTTGGCTTTTGTCCCACACACACACATGCAGTGATTTGGTGTGCGCTGTTAGTTAGGGTAGCAAACTATTCCCAGGGTGGCGTACTGTTCTAATTAGACAGGGAATTAAGGCACAAAACAAACAGTCTTCTACATCACTGACACACAGAGATATACATGCATACAGTCACAAAACACACATACTATACTATATATGTGGGTTTATACATATTATATGCAAATTACATCAAGTTTGTGTTGTGTGTTGCACGCACACACACAAATACACACAGACACAACTGGGACTTACTGCAGTGACCGGGGCCAACACGGAAGTTAGTATCAGCAAAAAAAGACAGACCTAAAACTTTTCTTTTGTTAAAGTAAGAGCTGCGGCCTGCTGCAGATGTTCTGGTGTGTAGAATAGTTTCTCTGCAGTGTCGATAAATGGTCAGTTCAGAACAAAAACGTCACCTTCCCCAAGACATGTGGCCAAACTTGGCTCTATGGTCAAAACATGTTTCCACACTGTTTGTTATTCAATTTGTAAACCACAGAAGTCACAGCACCAATATCAAACAAACATAAAGTACAAACTGACAACGTAGCTCAACATACTGTATCTCTAGTTACTGATATTCAAATACACTGAAGCCCATAGATACAATAAAACAACATGAACCATACGTGATCATATGCTTTTACCAACAAGTGGGACAGTAATAAAGATAAGGGATATTAATGAACATTAGGATTCCTACACCCTGTTGGTTAAACAGCAGATTTTCATTAGCAAATGTGGCTGTGGATGGATAATAAAACATTTTAATCCATCACTTGCAGTAACTTTACATTTTAGAAGAAAATGTACTAAAATAAAAAACAAAAGAAGACAGTGCTCTGCTCCCTCCAACACACCATCTGCAGGCCTATTAGCAGGTCTGACAGAGGATTCCCTGAGCCTCGGCTGCCGTTACTCATTAATATCAAGCTCCTTTATTAACCAGACCTGACAACTGTGCAATGGGCTCTACCAATGTGTGTGAGGGAATTTAACTGAAATGAGAGATAATGAAATCAATTAAATTCTGTTAACAATGTTATTACTTTATACGCTCATCTGAGCAAAAAACCTGCATGTCTTTGACATATATCTTGTGTTGCTCACAGTTTGATGTGATAATATTGTGATAATGAGTGAAAAAGGCCTGTCTGGTTATTTATGGAATGAATGGTCTCTGCCAATGTGCCAAGCTCCCACTGACATGCTTTGCAGCAGCTGGATTTTAAAGTTACCAGAAGCCCTGCTACTGTGGGAGGCAGAGGGAATGGAAACCCTGCTGTTTATCCTCTGGGGACTCATTTAAAAAAAGAACAAGAGGGAGAAATAAACCAGTCTGAGTGCTTAACATTTTAGGGGGTACAGTATGTAAAACAGGGGAACTGTGGCAGGCAGTGTGAGATATGAGTGGTATGTTAAACGGTCAGTCAAGTTAACAGGCCACGTTCAAACTGGGAGCAGATCATTTTATTCAGTGATTCTGCAGATGCAGCAACAGATCTGAGTTACGGTGCCCTGAGAGGAGTATATACACACACACACACACACACACACACACACACACACACACACAAAGTCAAGCAACATAAGGGCGATCCTTCCTCCACAGATGAAAGACTGTAATCTGTAGAAGAATTAAAATGAGAGATTTGAATATCCAGAGAATGTCTGTCTCTCGTGATGGTTTGTGCCTCCCTGAGCCCTGCTTCATCTAATTCCTCTTTAATCTCCACAGTCAACACCTCCTGAGCCCCCTTCTGTCTTCAGCTTTCCGCCCACCCGCCCAACACACACACACAGATGTATGGATGCACAGTCACAGACATTAATATGTAAGTGCTTAAAGTCAAGCCTGGCTGTTGCTGCAAAACGAGATCAGCATATGCCTTGGTTTGCAATAAACAGCGAATAACAAAGATCCTGGTGTTTCACACACATACACACAAGTTCAATTGGTGGCGTGCGGTTGCTGTATGTCGGCCCTGTGCAGTGCCGAACCTACTGTAGGCCTGGAACACAACGCGCCAGGTCTCACTTGTTAAGGCTGATTTATGCCTCAGCACATTAAGCAAATCAACTTAGGTCTGTGTCATGTAACAATGGATGTGAGGGATTGTGGATTCTTGTAACTCTAGCATCGGGGAATAGTTCAATATTTTTATTTATCACCTACCCATATAATAAAGATGGGGTATAGGGATCACACCAATGGAGCTTTCATACAGTCTAAATTGTTAAAATTTTTTGATTTAGTGGGATATAAGACTGCTGTGTTTATGTATAAAGCCAGGAACAATTTATTACCTGGTGGAATTCAAAAACTATTTAATGAAAAGGAAGGGGGATATAATTTTAGGGGTCAGATAAATTTTAAAATTCATGCTATACGTACAACCAAAAAAAAGATTCTGTATTTCCATAAATGGGGTAAAACTATGGAATAATTTAAGTGTAGACATAAAAAATAGTAATAGAATTGACGAGTTTAAACATAAATATAAAGGTATGTGTCAATCAAGATATATGCAAGAACAGGTTTAATGATTAATTAGATGGAACATTGTGGGTGTGGTGTATGAATGATAATACTCTGTAATAATTCTTTAATATATTACTTGTGTGGTGTAGAAGATAAGTATCTATGTAGAGATACTGCTTGCAAACCAATGATGGTAAGATGATGTCATGGGGTAGGACTGGATAAGTCTGACTTCTTCCTACTCCATTCAAGCATGTACTAGGTATAAGCAAATTGATAATGGATTAGCATTTGTTGGATATATGTAAAATTATGTGTGTTGATATATCAACTGTCTTTACATGCTTGAAAGAATAAATCAAATCAAATCAAAAATTAACCCAGTGCGAGTCAATACATGTAAAACTGGATTAACCTTACCCAGCACCAGTGGGTTGTTTTGACCCTGAGCCAGTGTTATTTTTCATATTACTGTTGTATTTACCCAAACTAAAATATGGCAATTTTGCTCCCAGTGACACAACACTGCCTTTAAACTGCTGCAAATTCATTGCTAGTTGTATAAAACATTGCACAAATGACACTGACAGCTGCAGAGCATACACTGCAACTGCACTGGTGCTACTAGGTCAGTTCTGATAAAGCCAAGAGTCCAAATGTAGACATACCACTAAAACGGGCGCCATTACTAACGTTGTAAAGACATAAAACAGTTTTGCTTACTTTTTGGAAACAACTAGACATTCATGACAGGCATGGAGTCATTTGTATTTCTTTATTTATTCATGCCAGAGATTTTAGCAAACAGCCGCTAACTCTGCACAGTGAGCAATTCATTAACCATTTCCTCCTGCAAAAATTAAAGCACCGGGGTGCTAAAACTACTTTTTATTAACTTGATTTATGGTTCTCACTCTCCTTTAGCTCCTCCACAGTGTTCTTTAGTGGACATCGTATCTACTGGAGCAATTCGGTATCTTGCTCAAGGGCCAAATTAAATTCTTCTACACTATCTGCATCTGAGTAGTGAAAGATGTCAGACTGCGAGTGTATTAGACCTGTTAGACACAAAATAGACACAAACTGCACTACAGAGGATGATGGAGAGCTAGCAGACAAGTCATAAGAAGCATTAGTTATACTGATCATTGTATGACTGAATGAACACTGAGTGTTTATCTTCATCATCTACTGTAACCACACTAGCCTTCCAATGTAAACAAGAAACACATATCACATTATTAAGCATTTGTAAGAGGCTTTAAATTTTGTTCCACACTGTGTCACAACAAAATCTCACACCTACAGCAGCTGTGATAACACTTACACATGTTCACTAAGTGAGCATACAAGAAGAATAGTAACACTGCACCATTACATGGTCAAAAGAGTCGAAAAGCTTGAGAAACATTATGCTCACACACACTCAGACACAAGTGGCTGCTGATGCAAGACAACAACAGT
>NW_018127915.1:1169017-1172354 GCF_001952655.1 Monopterus albus
GAACGTGCCAGAGAGGTATCAGCACACACACAGTGTCAAGCCCACTCCAGCTGAGCTGTCAGGTTAGTGCCAGTGCAAGCAAAAGGAGGCTGCAGAGAGGAGAGAAATGAGGGTGTAGCAACAGTAAAGAGGCACTGAAACACTACAAGATGTACAGTTGTCTCCCATCACAACAGATCATCTACAGTGTTGGAAGGAAAAAGAAATCACAAAATGTGCTTTGGTTTAATCAAATTAAAACCATATTATGCACTGTTCTGTCCCTTTATCTGCTTTCATCCTTCATTTCTTCCCCTGTTATGACTCTCTTTAGGTTTCTTCTTTCCTCCACCTCCCAGGGTTTTTCATCTGTCCATACACGTTAAAAAGGAGCTACAGTGTGACGTCTCAGCTCACACACAGAACTTATCCCTCTCTACTCCATGACTAAGCTCTCTTTGTTCCGCGATAAGCTACGAGTTTAGCCTGTCTTGTCTGGTTACAGCTCTCACTTCCCAGTTCTTTGTCCGACACGTGTTCACGCAAGTTTCATTTGCTCAAATAAACTGTGGTGATTGCATGGAATGACTTTACTGTCATTTCTATTGCATTACAGTACTGTACTGTACGTCAGGCAGCTAGTACAACCACGATCTTCCTCGGGGAGACTACTGTAGCTTTTAAAAATGTCCTGTGCACATGTCATCAGTCCCAGATAGTGGTCACAGAGCTTCGTGCCTCCTGCCTGCTTTTACTGGCTGTCACTCTTCTTCACCAAGCAGAAGCATTTCATCCTGAAGAAGTACTCAGATGGTTTACTTAGGTAAAACTAGCAATACCACGGTTATAAGTAAAAGTCCTGCATTCATTATGTTACTTCAGTAAAATGGCACAGTTTGCTCGGATGTACATGATGTTATTAAATTATGAATAGTGATAAATTCATGTGGAGATCACATTTAACATTGCAGCTGGTAAAGGGGGAGCTGGTTTTAACCTGTTTATATGCTTATAATTTTAATTACTGCTGGATAGCTGATGAATTTTACACCAAGGATCAATAAATCTTCTGATTACACTGTATTTTCTTTTATTAACCTCACTCTGAAAAGTAACCTGTAACTAAAGTTATCAAATAAATGTAGTGAGTACAGAATACTTTGAAATGTAGGGAAGTTAAAGTATGAAGTAGCAGAAAATTAAAATACTCAAAGTACAGATACCTCAAAATTCTATTTAATTATAGTACTTGAGTAAATGTACTTAGTTACTTTTCATCTCTGCCGTTTTCCTGTGTTTGCCTCATTTTGCCAGACTTGGAGCCAAAAAACAGGCCCGCGTTAAAGTCAGACCGGCTCTGACACGACAAATCTCAGCATCCATACACACAAAGGCAGAGAGATGTAGAAAGGAAAACACTTGTGTGCAACAGTGAAGTGCATCAATAAAGTGGCTTAGGACTTAATGGAGCTCTCAGGCTAACTCAGTTAAAAAACTGGAGAGAAGAGAGAAGGAAAAGGAGACAAACAAGGAGGAGTGAGCAGAGCTGGATTCTGAAGTGGCATTTACAACTTTAAGTAGAATTTATGTTTGTGAAAATGGGTAACACAAAGGGATGCAAACAGATGTTCCAGTGACATAAACATATATAGTTTCATTGACATTGTTCTACTAAAGACAAATCATTTCCATCAATTTTGTCCATTGCTTATGCTAAGAAATATTTTTAAGTACTACTATGTGTATCATTTATTTTATTTCCAAATATAAAATGCAGGATTGCTGCTGTCACAGGAGATTCATTTCAAAGCAGTGCATGTATGTTAACCTCCTCCCACTGCTGAAGACATGGTTGACTCCCTTCCGTTCTTCCCTTTCTGCCACTTCTACGCATCCTTTTTCATCCATCTGTCCTTCCCTCAACTCTCACCTTCATCCCCCTCTCTCTTTTCCCTGCTGCCACCTTCATATCTCTTTTCTTAGCTCATCACTTCTCTCTTTTAATCTCAGCACCCACCTCCATGTGCGCTCTCTTCCCTCCTCTTCTCTAAACCCTTTTCCTCCTCACACCCTCTTTATTTTTCATGCTTTAGTCCTTTTTCTTTAAGGAAGAGCAAACCCGATCCCAACAGACGTAACAACTGAATCACACTCAGGCTGATTGTCAGAGCAGTACTGTGCACATGTGTGTAGAGTCCATGTGAAAATGTGTGTATGTAGTTGTGCTGCCTTGTGTGGCCAACATACACTAGTGAGTATTATAAAACCTACCTGACAGTGTAATATAGCTTATCACAGGCCAATATACTGCACAAACATGATGGAGAGGAGGCCGCTGAATGGTCGAGTACAAAAAGCACAGCACATAGCACTTGTAAACACTTGGTAACCTTTTGGAAAGACAGTGATTATTTTTAAATATTAATGTTCAGTTTCCTGAGCATTAACATTATTCATGAAAGGTCTTAGCTTAACCTGAACCACGTGCTATGAGTTGCCTAAACATCACCATAGAAACATTAATCATGCTTGTGTCGGCAGCGAATGTCCAGTATGAATGCCTCCCCAATATGTTGATCAATAACATGATCAACATATTGATCTGTCCTGTAAGCATAACGGTTGTATATAAACATCCTTTTCAGGTGACAGGGTTGCAATGAAATATGCTCTGTAGTGTTTGAAACTATCAAACTAAACTTGCTAAACACTTTTCACACTGATTCATTAATAAGCAAATCTCAGAGGAATTTAAACAGCAGCTATGAATAGTTCTGCTGGGTTCAGAGCTTCTCCACCTGCTGGCATTGCACTGCAGAGCATCAGAGGTGGTGTGTCCTCCGTCCTTCATCGCTCCATTTGCTGTTAATGAGCTCTGTTCCCCCTTCACTGTCCTTCCTTTTTACCCTCTATCACTCGTGTCTAAACTTTGTTGTGAATCTCTGCTCTCACCAAAATCTGCTCTTCTTCTTTCCACCCTCTTTTTCCTCAGCTCTCTCTTCACTCCTCCATTCTCTCCATCTCTGCTTCTCCTCCTCTTTGCAGCCTAGTGATCTCGCTCACTCTGCTAAAATGGCAGTGGAGTGCTTCCAATCCAGATTTTAAGCCATGTTTGACTGGGATGACTGTTCATTTATCTCACCATCTGCCACATGCACATACTTTACTATTACCTCAAGCATAAAAAGCCCCCCCCCAAATGACCAGTTTCAGAGCCACATGTCTTGAGGGTTTACTGGATGAGCTTGTTGTTGTTGTGCATTTGTGTGTGTGTTCATGCACGCGCATGTGTGAACTTGGCTCATCTCTCCGAAGTCCCTGAAGACGGCACGATTCCGAAACAGAAACTCATAAATCA
>NW_018127915.1:1172370-1175833 GCF_001952655.1 Monopterus albus
CTGCTGAACTCGCTCCTCTCTCCCTCATCTCCTCATTCCGTCTTTCATCTCTCCATTCCTCTTCCTCCAACACCCCTGAGGCGAGGCTGAGGCAGCAGTGACGCAGCTACACCAGGATTCCCTCTGTCTTTCTGCCACAGTCTCTCTGCTGCATGCGCTTTCATCTCACACTTATTTCCACAACTTTTTTAATCATCCATCCTTCACGGTGAGATGTTCTCTGAGCAACTTAATATCAGCGATCAAATTTGTTAGATTCAATTCTTTTCTATTTCTCATGTGATTATATGGTTTTGTCTTTAAAAACAAAGAGCCACTGTTTTCCTTTGCTTTTACCGGCACCTGAAAATGACACATATCATAAATATACAACAACTATGCAGAATCATTTGAAGGTCAGGCATCCAGCAGAAAGTGAGGTGCGGTCCTCAGATCAACAGTATACAATATCAACAGCTAGCTTTGTCACCAGAAGAAGGAATTTTGATGATTATCGTGCATAACAGGCTACTCATTAGCTTCCATTAGCACAACAGGATAAACTATGTGATGATAACGAATGTGAGCTGCACGGTCATTTGACAAGTGCTGAAAAGGTGTCTCTGACCACAGATGTATGGACAGCGTTTACAGCTGTATCATATGTGACAGTCACCTGCCATTATATAAGAAACTGGAAAATGCAGAGTGCTGTTCTTCAGACTAAAACAATGCCAGAGGCTGCATACTGCTGCAAACCTGGCGAATGTGCTTTCCACTGCTGTGGAACCCAGGGGACTTACAGGTAGAGTCACAGCAGGTGTATATAGCAACGTTAGCAATACGTGTGCGAACAGCATTTTAGCTTGAAATGCTCATCCCTGGTTTATTCCAAAGCAGTGATAAAAATCTGTGAGCAATCACAAAGACTAGATCCAGTAGTGTTTTTCAGTTCAGTTCACATGAGTGTTAGTTCCCTGCTCTGCTGCAACATGCAGATGTTGTACTGGACCGAAACATTCCTGACACACCTGAACAAATGACATCCCAAGGTGAGAGTCTCTTTCCAGTGGCATCTGGCCCATTGTGTGCATGTGTGTGTCATGGGAAGAGAGAGAGGGAGAGACACAGAGAGCCCTAAATAGATCAGCTGTATCTGGGGGGGGGGACCCTGTCCTCAGACCTGTACTGGCTCTCAGAGACACAATGGAGGATACCCAACAAACCTGAAATAGTTCAGCCATTCAGCTCAGCCTTGACATATTCACTCCTCTAGATGTATTAGCACAGAACGATACTCACACAAAACACTGGCAGGTTTTAACCAACCCTTGCTTTAAGGATAATGAGGATATTTTCCTTATTATAAACCAATACTATGCAGAGATCAAAACCAACAATTAATTCCCTTTATTAGAAAACTGTCCTAAAACAATTGGCCTAATACTCTTCTATGAATGGCTGAAAATAATCCCTAATACTTTGAGTAAGATTTGCAAAAAAACCACAACTGGTGTTTTAGGATACGCCAACAACCGACCACTGTACTTCACTAAGGACAGGGGACAGACAAAAACATGGTCAAAACTGAGGAGCAGATGCTGATATGTCTTCTGGTCTCTATTGTGGGCTCTGGATCCTACACTTCCCATAATGCAACTCAATGGCATTTTGAATGGTGACGGCTACCTGTTTAACACTGACCCCGTCTCACAGCAAAATGCATAATAGCTACATTGATCCACAACGCAAACATGCTACTATCCCAATAACACCCTAGAAGTTTTGACATTGCAACATTTTTCTCGATCGAAATTTGAAACCAAAAGTGCAGTTATGTTTAGGCACAGGAACTACACTACATGACTAAGTTAAGGCACACAAACTAGAGGCTTAACGGTCTTTTCCTAACCTTCACCACCTGCAGGAACGTCAGGTGCTTGTTTGACCCAGCCACCACCGTCTTAACGTTTTTAACATTATAATGTTCCAAACCTTCCACCGTTAATGGACACTATGTGTTAGTTTTCAGATCTACAGTTGGTGTCGTTAATATGTCATTTTCTTGTTTGACAACAACCGTAAAACGCCAAGAAGAAGACCACAAAGAAGGACACTTGGTTGCAATACAACAAATGTTGCCATGTCACAATTTCACAGCCGTTATTGTGACACTACCGCGTTTTATGCTGTGGACCAGTGTAGCTTATTATACATTTTGCTGTGAGACCGGTCTGTTAATACCCTGATCTTTGAACCTTCATAAATCCATTTTGTAACATGGGCTTTGTCTAACAAATGTGAACTCTCAAGCTGAATCTAAATAACCCAGATCACTATGATGTCATTAATTATTTTCAGGGACTTGACAAAGCTCCTCTAAAATAACAGAAGATAATTTACAACCATTTTCAAGGCTGAGTAGTATTACTTATGGTAACTCATTGGAGCGTCACATGTAACTGTTCTGTTAATAAAAGGAAACTATATATCTATGACCCAATTCTTTTAATGAAACATGCAGCATAATGTCTTCCCTGTCTTGTAATATGAGGAGTTCACACTGTAATATGAGGTTCCTGTGGGCCTGTGTACGTTACATTGTGGGTGTATCTTCCTAGTGTCAACACATGTACTGTGGAAGACTATCAGACATAAACATCCTGATTGATTATAGCGATTAGGATGGCCGCTTTAATCATGTATGGTATTCTCTCTCTGTCTCTCTGACACGATTTCGGCAGGATTCTGGTTGCTAAGTAACCGACCGCAGTCCAAGGATTTCAGAGTCCACAGAGAGAAAAGAACGAGGAGCGTTAAGAAGACAAAGATGGAGCGTTTTGTCTTTTGTCTGCATTTTGGCCACTGTGTTTACATTTTTCTTTGATTGTTTCCTCTGTGTTTTCTCCTCTTTTCGCAGCCTTTACTCATCTCCACCCTCCTCTTTTGCCTCCTCCTCTCTCTAGTCAGATGCTCCATATCATCAAGGGAGTGAGGAAGTAAAAAAAAAAAACTTCTCATTTTCCTCCTCTTTTCTCTGCTCCTGGCCTCCACATGCTGACATATCACCAACATGTGTCTTATAATAGCTGTATAATCCATTACAATCTCCTGACACGTACATGCTGTAAACACATTCGATCATTGTTAGTCTCTCACTAAATGTATTATTGCGTTAATGCTGTTAAGATACTATGTTAAACTTCCTAACGACCATTTATCACAATCACATCACCACCGATTCTGGTCCATAACAAATTAGACTGGACGGTTCGTAATACTACATTGGAAACAAGCTCCTTCAATTGTCCAGTTAATGTTTCAGTGCTCAGGTCTATTGTTCGTTTGGGAGCCTCATGGCTCTCCAGAGGACCATAATGCTGACCTCACAGTATCGTTTTTATCAATTTAGCGTGTTTAATAAATGGGTCCTGCTGGCTCTTTCAATATTTGTCAGGTAACATTGGCAAATATGGAACAGCCC
>NW_018127915.1:1175848-1178583 GCF_001952655.1 Monopterus albus
GGAAAGAGAGAACTAGACAACGAGCAGAACAGGGTAAAGATTAAGAAGAACAGTTTTATTCATTATGTCACTTTACCTGCAAAAGTTAATTAGATTTAGATGTTAGGCTTTTCCAAAATTCATTTTTAGTTTATGTAATCCAAATTATACAGCAACAGGGAAAGATGTGTAAGAAAAATCAAGTGAATTCAGTCTGTGATTCCTGAGCGAGGTAAGCAGTGACTTTAAAAATATAGTATAGTACCACTGCTGCTTTTACAATGGAATTATGGTTCAGATCAGTAAAAACATCAGCTTTTGATAACAAATTAGCCATGTATGGCCAATTTCTGCACAGAGGGTAATAAAATTTACTACATGAGGAGCATTAAAATGTGAAAGAACCTGGAGAATTCTAACTTCAACAAACTACAAATTACTTGGGGACATGTGAATTATTTAAATACCAATGATTGAGGGATAATTACAGGAGACTGAATTAAAAGTATGACATGAACAAAAACCAGAATTTAAAAAATCTCAAATGGTGACTGAAAACATATGTTTACCTCAGAATGTGTGAACCGTAATACAACATGTTCCAGGACATGCTGATAGAGGTAACTGTAAACCAATAAAACTGTGTACATGCAGAAACCAACTGTACTGTACATACACCAATCAATGGCAGCGAGTGCACACTGCATCACTCCAAGTTACAGCAGGGTATGTTATAGTTCTGCTGGACTGTTCATCCCCCAGCTTTTCGGGGGGTTGTCACAGAGGATCCCAACGATCCACATATGTGATTTAACACAGGTTTTATGCCGGATGCCCTTCCTGACACAACTCTCCCATTTTACCTAATGCTAGTTGTAATTTACACATTTAAAAATGTTTTTCTAATCTGCCAGATGAAAACATGCTCACTCCAACATTCGATATAGGCCTGTTTGGGAACCAACATTAAGACAGGAAACAAAACAGAAGAATAAAAACCATCAGGAAAGCAAAAGTAAAACTTTTCATCAAATGATCTGCTGTAACATCAGCTACAACTAGGTACTGTTACACTTTCAGCCTCATTTTTAGTTTATATTTGTTTATTTGCTGCATTAAGTGTAAACCAAATTAACCGTTTGCCACTCCTGTTTGCACAAATACAAAGTTACATCAAGACAACTATCACTAGATTACTTTGATAATGAAGAAAGCTTTATATTACTATAGACTACTTACTATATGCTATTATCACTATATTGTCATGACACTCAGCCAAGTTCTGAAGTGTCTTTTTTCTTATAATTTCTAAATGGATTTGTGTAGGTTTACTGGCAATGGACATTGCAGATAATGATATCCTTGGGAAGCACCTACAGAATGACAGTGTTTCAGGTTCACGTGTTAACATTTGGCTTATATCTCCATATTCAACTCAAGAATACACTTGACCCTCAAATCTACCATTAATGGCTGTGTACTGTGTTAACAAGCTAGTCAACTAGCCATCTAACATTAAAGCAAATGAAAATCCTGCACACGGTGGAGCTTTAAATCTTAAATGCATTTAACAGTAAAACTCATTACTAGCCAAAAGTTATTAATGTTTGCATTTCATGTGTCAAGTTATGGTTGTTTGTGTTCATTCCATTGTGATTTTATCTGGCCAGTTTATTTTATTCACACCATCTTCAGCAACCTGACGTGACGTGGTGCATTCAAAGCAAATGGCTTATGTTATAGAAAAGCATTAGCCTACTATAAACAGGCCATAACCCTACCCCTGCCATTCTAAGTTCATTTGGCATTGCCCTAATTTCAGCTGCCAGCTCAGAGATCTAACAGTTCTTTCCCAGCAAAAGGAAAATAAAATAATTTTCTATGATGACACAGCGTTTGTCCAGGACATTGTACAATGTATCTCAACATAGGCAACAAATGATCATTACATATATAACCAGGCCCCATTACACAAACCAAGTCAAAAGGTGGAAGCCTACTGGTTGTATTTCTATTTTCCACCAGATGGCTGTTTGCCCTGCCCTGCCCTGCCCAGCAGCATATGGACATTTGCAAGCCCGCCGTATGAACCTGGACACAAACCAAGCCATGACCTGCACGCATACGCATGCACTCACACATATATATATACCCACACACACAAAAACATATATTTATGTGTACAGCATATGTAAATAAACATGCATATAGAGGCAAACATCTATATTTATACTAATCTATACCAAATACAACTATGCACCTCACACACACCTGGATGCTACACATTGGGACCCATGGGACCCACTATTAAACACAAACATACCAGGTGTCCAAGCCACACAAAAACGCACCTTTAGTACACACCAGTCTGAAAACGTGTGCGTTCAGGAGTCCTGTATTGCTTTTGTGCATACACCAGCATGTGTGCATATCCATGCAAGCCCTCCCTCTGAACCTGTGTGAGTCTCTGAGTGTGTGTGTGTTTGTGGCCATGCGTATGAGGTACAGCCATGTGTGAGCGATGAATCTTGGCAGCTCTGTCTTTGAGCTCATCTGATTCACTAGCAGGCTGCAGCCTCTCATGGCCAGGCACATTACCTTCACGGGAAACTATTATGTAAGCCTCCCTTCAGGATTTTAGCACACTTCTATGTTGCACTGGTGCTGAAGACCAGCACTTTGGAAGATTATACTGCATGACCAAACTAGTATGGGTTACATGTTTGGCATTTGGCCACTGCTTTCACTGTTGTAAA
>NW_018127915.1:1178637-1181180 GCF_001952655.1 Monopterus albus
AAATAAAATAAATCCAAACCTCCTTCAACCCATTATGTGTTTACCAGACAGAGGGAAAACACTGATCTTATGTGCTATATGAGGAACTAGGGTTGATATTTACTGTAGTGTCTGTTTGTACTGAGTTTATTGAAAAGACTTTGGTCAACAGAAATGTGATTGATATTGAAAAAAAAACACCGTACAGTCCAAATGGCCACACTGCAGTAATGGCAAGAGAGTCCATTTTCCTGTCCAGCTTCTTTTTTCAGCCAGTCTGGGAAATCAGTCATGCCAACTTCTAGCCAGAATTCTGCTTCTTGGACCAGTACTCACTTGTACAGAATGTTAGTAATAAGGTACTCAGCTGTGTGTCCAAATGAATGCTTTATTACTGCAATTTTCTAATGAATGTAGATGAAATTAATGTCAGGTCTTTCAAAAACAAGCCATGGACCAAGGCAAAAATACAGCTGTGTTAGGTGCATTATGCTGTTCAGTCAAAATGCTCCTGCATTAAAGAGTATAATTCTCCTCCCCTCCCTTTCCCTGTCCTCTCCATTTTATTTTTATATGCCACCATTACATGTCATTAACTGTGTCTCCTTTCTCCTGTAGTGTGTCCTCTCTCTCTCCCTGTAGCTTTCTGCAGCTAACCCTGGATCCAGGGTTTTCTGATGAGCAGTCATCGGCCACATTAACCTTCTCAGTGTTTGTTGTGTCTTGTTGCTTTTCTTCTTTTGTCTCTCCTCTATCCACTCACCCTGAACCGGTCAAGGCAGAAGGCCGCCCACCAAGAGCCGGGGTCTGTCTGAGGTTTCTTCTGTTAAAGGGAGATTTTTCTCCCCACTGTCGCCAAGTGCTTGCTGAAGCGGGATTTGTTGGCGTTCCCTATAATACTGTAAGGTCTAGACGTTACTGTGTAAAGTGCCCTGAGATGACTGTTGTTGTGAACTGGCGCTAACTGAACTGAACTGTTACATTGCCACTTAAGACTTGACCAGGTAGTGGGTGCAGGTTTGGTGAATTTGTGCATGTGAAATATTAGCATTCTCTACTGTGAATAACTCATTTATATTTTATTCCGCATGATATTTGCATCCCAAAATGCTGCTTGCTGAAGCACTGGTTCTAATGCCTCAACAAGTAAGTTACCAGTTGTCAATGACTAATATTGATATTTCCACCCCTACAATATTTCCACAAGTAAGCTGCTAGCCAAGCAACCTAACTCATCCATTTAAAAACTGTTAAATCTCTGAAATAAGCATCCCTCACTGGATACTGCACAAATACAAACAAGCAACTCAGTTTACACAAGTCTCACAAATTCTTGCTCACAAGACTTTTTTCTAACAAAATTAAGTCTGACATGACAATTTAAGGATTTCCTCGAATGGCTCATCAACGCTGGATTCCCCAAGAGCACAGTACCTGGTTTTTTTGACTGCTTGAGGCCAGAGTGTCTGCTGCATGTGATGTGTTGGCGGTCAACCAGCGGATTAACGATCCATGATGTTATTGTTGGTGCTACGCTACCTGTTGGAATTAATTTCACTACTTTGGGACTGTATGTGGGTGTGAGGGGCAAGACACAGCGACCACCAGTTGGATTTACCAAACTTGGAGCTACTTGAAAGGGAGTGGTGTTTCCACTGCTCGGTGGGACTTAACGGTAAGTTTTTAAAAAATACATGTTACATGTCTGTTAATGCCTTGTTTCTGTAACATTAGAGAGAATTGTTGTAAGGCTGGAGAAGTTACTGTATGTCTACATTATACCAGTTAAAATATGGGGTTCTCAAGTAGCTGCTTTGTTTAGAGTGTTACACATTTCTTTTCATCACTACATGTACTGTTGTTTACCTATCTATGGAGGAGTAATTCAAATTAATTAATGCCATTGCAGTTTGTTGTGCTGTTCACTTTTTTTGACGCATCACCGGCAACAGGAGTTGTGCACGTTCATGAACTATATTCTCGTTTTCAGGAAGAGGCTCTTTGGTGTTATCATTCTGAAATAATTACAGACTATTTGGAATTATGAGGGATGCATAGCTAATCTAGAGGGACCCGAGATTAAACATTAAATGGCTGGAAACAAGCAAAATGAGCAGCCATGGGCATTTTAAGACAAAGATGCTGAGTGCAGCAGTACACAGTAAACAGAATCTGCTCTGCCCATTAAAAGCAACATTAAACTATATATTTAGCTCAGATGATCATGCTCACATTTTTCTGTGCTGCAGCAGAAACTGAAAACATCCCACACTCAGCCTGACATGACTGTGTCAGACCTTAACAGTGAAACAATACTGATCGCATCAGTGTGAATGGGCTGCAAATGTGTGCAATCCACTTTCACCTTACTTTTATCATGAAAAAGATACAACTCAATCAAGAATCAACTCCCGAGGAGTTATTCATAAGAACCTAATTAAAATTAAGATGACTCCTCTTATAGTAGAAAGTAATAGGACAATCAAATGTGGACTACTAAATATCAGAGCTCTCTCATCTAAACCTCTGTTAGTGAATGATTTGATAAGTGAACATCACATTGA
>NW_018127915.1:1182354-1206868 GCF_001952655.1 Monopterus albus
AGTAAATGTACTTAGTTATTTTCCAAAACTACTGTGTTGTTGGTGTGGACTGTAATATAAAAAGGTGTTTCTGTGAAAAATGACCTGGGAGAACTGGGAGATCCTTTGTCAGGAGCCTTACATATATAAGCTTTAGCTGTACTTTAGTATTTTGTCAGCATTGTACAGTAGCTGAATAAACCTTTGTGAAGTTAGGCCTACATTGCACTACCTGCAGTAATTTTTACAGTGCCTTGCGAAAGTATTCGGCCCCCTTGAACTTTGCGACCTTTTGCCACATTTCAGGCTTCAAACATAAAGATATAAAACTGTAATTTTTTGTGAAGAATCAACAACAAGTGGGACACAATCATGAAGTGGAACGAAATTTATTGGATATTTCAAACTTTTTTAACAAATAAAAAACTGAATAATTGGGCGTGCAAAATTATTCAGCCCCTTTACTTTCAGTGCAGCAAACTCTCTCCAGAAGTTCAGTGAGGATCTCTGAATGATCCAATGTTGACCTAAATGACTAATGATGATAAATAGAATCCACCTGTGTGTAATCAAGTCTCCGTATAAATGCACCTGCACTGTGATAGTCTCAGAGGTCTGTTTAAAGCGCAGAGAGCATCATGAAGAACAAGGAACACACCAGGCAGGTCCGAGATACTGTTGTGGAGAAGTTTAAAGCCGGATTTGGATACAAAAAGATTTCCCAAGCTTTAAACATCCCAAGGAGCACTGTGCAAGTGATAATATTGAAATGGAAGGAGTATCAGACCACTGCAAATCTACCAAGACCTGGCCGTCCCTCTAAACTTTCAGCTCATACAAGGAGAAGACTGATCAGAGATGCAGCCAAGAGGCCCATGATCACTCTGGATGAACTGCAGAGATCTACAGCTGAGGTGGGAGACTCTGTCCATAGGACAACAATCAGTCGTATACTGCACAAATCTGGCCTTTATGGAAGAGTGGCAAGAAGAAAGCCATTTCTTAAAGATATCCATAAAAAGTGTCGTTTAAAGTTTGCCACAAGCCACCTGGGAGACACACCAAACATGTGGAAGAAGGTGCTCTGGTCAGATGAAACCAAAATCGAACTTTTTGGCAACAATGCAAAACGTTATGTTTGGCGTAAAAGCAACACAGCTCATCACCTTGAACACACCATCCCCACTGTCAAACATGGTGGTGGCAGCATCCTGGTTTGGGCCTGCTTTTCTTCAGCAGGGGCAGGGAAGATGGTTAAAATTGATGGGAAGATGGATGGAGCCAAATACAGGACCATTCTGGAAGGAAACCTGATGGAGTCTGCAACAGACCTGAGACTGGGACGGAGATTTGTCTTCCAACAAGACAATGATCCAAAACATAAAGCCAAATCTACAATGGAATGGTTCACAAATAAACATATCCAGGTGTTAGAATGGCCAAGTCAAAGTCCAGACCTGAATCCAATCGAGAATCTGTGGAAAGAACTGAAAACTGCTGTTCACAAACGCTCTCTATCCAACCTCACTGAGCTCGAGCTGTTTTGCAAGGCGGAATGGGCAAAAATTTCAGTCTCTTGATGTGCAAAACTGATAGAGACATACCCCAAGTGACTTACAGCTGTAATCGCAGCAAAAGGTGGCGCTACAAAGTATTAACTTAAGGGGGCTGAATAATTTTGCACGCCCAATTTTTCAGTGTTTTATTTGTTAAAACGTTTGAAATATCCAATAAATTTCGTTCCACTTCATGATTGTGTCCCACTTGTTGTTGATTCTTCACAACAAATTACAGTTTTATATCTTTATGTTTGAAGCCTGAAATGTGGCAAAAGGTCGCAAAGTTCAAGGGGGCCGAATACTTTCGCAAGGCACTGTAGCTCTTGCCTCCAGTACTACTGTGAGGAACCTTGGAGTCATCTTTGATCAGAATATGTTCTTTAAATCACACATAAACCAAGTCTCTAGATCTGCCTTCTTTCACCTGCGCAATATTGCAAAAATTAGGAGCATCCTGTCTCAAAGTGATGCTGAAAAACTGGTCTATGCATTTGTTACTTCCAGGCTGGACTACTGTAACTCTTTACTATCAGGATGTCCCAATAATTCCCTAAAAAGCCTCCCGTTAATCCAAAATGCTGCAGCCAGAGTACTGACAGGAACTAGCAAGAGAGATCATATCTCTCTCATATTAGTTTCTCTCCACTGGCTCCCTGTAAAATTCAGAATAGAATTTAAAATCCTTCTCCTAACATACAAAGCCCTTAATGACAAGGCTCCATCGTATCTTAAAGACCTCATAGAGCTTCATCACAACAAAGCACTTTGCTCTCAGGTTTACTTGTGGTTCCTAGAGTCCACAAAAATAGAATGGGAGGCAGAGCCTTTAGCTATCAAGCTTCTCTCCTATGGAACCAACTCCCAGTCTCAGTTCGGGAGGCGGACACCCTCTCTACCTTTAAGATTAGACTTAAGACGTTCCTTTTTGATAAAGCTTATAGTTAGGGCTGGATCAGGTGACCCTGAGCCTTCCCTTAGTTATGCTGCTATAGGCCTAGGCTGCTGGGGGGCCCCATGATGCTCTGAGTTTCTCTCCCCTGTCCTCTCCTCCCCTCCGCTTTCCTCTCCTTTCCCCTCTCCCTATGCTTCTATATGCCACCATTACACATTACTAACTTTGTGTCTCCTCTCTCCCGTAGTGTGTCCTCTCTCTCTCTCCCTGTACCTTTCTGCAGGTTGCTCTGGCTCTGGAGCTCTACATCTCTGACGAGCAGTCACTGTTGTGATTTGGCGCTATACAAATAAAATTTGATTTGATTTGAACTCCTCAGGGCTAATGAAGTCCATGAACACACTGAAAGGATGATTTCAGCAGAAGAAAAACTTGTGCTACTAAAAGACAACATTACTCTCCTCGCCATAAAATGTATCTTCCATGCTCCTCCTCCTTTCATTTGCGAACACAGATCGCTCCTGTGGTGGAGATGGAGGATCCGAAAAAGAAGGAGACGGAGAATCAAAGGTGGATCAATAGACTGACAGAAAATGACAGAAACTACACAGTGATAAAATTTCAAAAGAAACTGCAGGAAAGAAACAAAGGAGGAAAGGAAAGAGCTTTCAACATCCAGTGCTAACACAGTAATCTGTCACACACACATACTGGCTGACCATGGTCTGGCGCTCTACAAAATTTTGTACTTATTGCTTCAGAGATGTAAAATAACTCCTCTTCACTGCGCTCATCCCCAGCATAGCCAGCCATGCACAACATAAACAAACAAACACACCCACCTACACACACATAGGCCGCCAAAATCATAATCAGACAGATTGGTGAATGTGTTTTCTCCCTCCTCGCTTTCATTTAAAGCCTAAATCTGTGGCACTTAAACGCAACAACTTCCTTCCTAAGAGTCTGCTCCAAATCACCTCTATTAGTGAGAGCCAGACAGAGAGCGGGAGGAAGAGGGACAGACTGCAGGAAGAGACAGAGACGCCAAATGGAAATTAGAGACAGAAAGAAAAATTGAATTTGTTTCTATATTTTCGGAGGTCATGTTACCATAAGAACCACACGTCCTTGCAGGACACACACAAACACACCCAATCCAGTGAGTGTTAGATTACAGAAACATTTTGATCACAGTCCATGAGTTGTGGAGCCCAGGAGGAAACCCAAGGACAGAGCTTGTCCTGTAATTAGTATTTATTAGGTGAAATTAATTCAATTAAAATCAATGTGTGGTTTATTCTCCCCTGGGCTCCACTGCCAGCTGATTTAATCTAACATGATCTAATCTGACCTCTGAGAGGTCTACACCCTGAGCAAGATTTAGCAACTTTTCCTTGTTTACCTTAGTGTTCCTTCACTTGGATGTTTGACATTCACTATGCAGATTAATGTAGGCACAGAGGTTGTCAGAGCTGATTCTAAATCTCAGAACAAATTTGGATAAATCAGGTAAAAAATTGCCTAAAGTGTTTTCTCCCAGCTGTACTGAACCTACCCACCCCACTCCGCTATCTTCAGGCCAATGTTTATTTCTACCCCTCTTTGGGCAATGTTGTTAAAATCCACACTGCACTTTTTCCATGGCACTGCTGATCCAAGGTGATAAGATGTGTTTTTCATTTCAAAGCTGAACCGTGGAGGCTCCCTGTGCAGGCACAACCCAGGATGGGAGCTGACCTGTTAGACCCAAGAGGCCATGTTTTATAGCACAGAAAGAGTGCGACAAAGAATGAGACAAAACTGGGTTTGGCATGTCAGAGATGGAGAGCATTAAAAGCATCCAAAAGAAAAATCTGACACAGATGTGGCTTTCTTCCTGCGAGACGCGTAAGTACTGTAGCTGGCTAACGTGTATATGTCTACCTTATTAGCACAAGCTAACGTTAGCTTTTCAGTTTTGTACCTTTGTACTGAATTATTCTGGTTGCCATTTGGAGTCATTCCAATCAGCTACAAACAGCATTAGACATGCCTATGCACATCGCTAAAATGTAAACGTCTTTATTTGACGTGTCACTGCAAAGCCACCAAAAACCACAGGCTCTATGGGCTCTATATTCCATAAAGATTAGTTCTGGAGCCGGTTATTACTGCAGCACTACCTGACTGCCACAACTGTCTCTGGCTGTCGTGACCACATGTGACCTAGTTTCAGAGACAGAGCAGGACTTATTCTGTTGAACGGCACTGGCAGCAGTGCTGTTCAATAAGTATGGGTCACAGAAGGATTCGACAGCACGTCTCCACATCAAGACAAGTTTTGGAGCAGATTTCTACAACAAAAATATTTGAAGGAGCTTTAATTTACAGATATAAAAAAAACTGACATTTATGAAGTGTCCATGGTTTATTTATCCATATGTTCCAAGACCTTTGAAGAGAAACTAGGTCAAAATGGAGAAAAAAGATCAGCCTGCATTATTTGGAGTATTCTGATATTTTATTTATGTCTGAGAAAGTGTTTCTGTGTGCATCAGCGAAGGAAATCCAGAGTCATGCATGGCCGACAGACCAGAGGTCCTCAACCTTTTTACAGCACAGCCACAGGAGAGTGGGTGGGATATTTCACAGTGTTTTATTAGTGGCTGAGACAGTGGGAGACACAGGAGACAGGCTTTGTTGGGATCATATTGGGGAAAGGAAGGGGAGGTTTATATACACCCAAACTCTTCTCTCAGCATGCAAACACAAGTAAATGTAAACAAAGCATGATAAGAATATGTTAAACTGGAGAAGAACTCTAAGTCATGTACAGCATAATGCTTCACCAGAGAAACGCCACAAACTAATTCTGTATTAGGTTTATTTTACATGGAAAGTGCAGTTTTCTTCCTTTAGAGAATTAATCCTGAGGTAAAGCTAATGTTTCTTTGCAGTTCTGGGATACATTGTAATCTTTTTCACTGCATTAGTGCTGTACAGCATTACACTTAATGTTTTTTTAAGGCTCTGAAATCTAGTGGGAGAGAAGAAAGAAAAGGTGGAGCCATGCCTTTTGTGTGCTACTCTAAAAAATTAATAACTCACAGTGGCTTCTACTGTCTCAGTGTGACTCTTTAGGGTTAGGGAAAATGAATTATTTCATATCTGACGCTCATGGCTCCCTGGTGCACAGCCATCAGTAAACAGTAGTAAAACTGTATTTACTGTAACCATGACTACAGCTGACAACAAAGGATGCACCTGAGGCAGGTATTGTATATTACCATGGTAACATCTCCATGCAGTCGTTGGGGGGAGGTTCACAGGAAGTACATTGGTTAATATTAACTAGTGTAAATACTGCATGATACAGAGAAAGTGTTCACCTTGTGCACTGCTTAAGTTCATTTGTAGAATAAGCAGTTTAAACACACCCTTACACCAACATCACAAACATCCCAGTATATCTGCATAAATAAACTGACTATAAGCCTACTTAAAATTACCATGGAAACAGCATCCGCCGACTGCAGGAATGAACAGAAAGGAGGAAAAGACATTTTAGTGTCAGATAGTAAAATTTGTTCTGGTTTGCTTTTTCAAAATTAAGATTCATGGTTCTCCTTGCTATGAAAATGGGACATGCAAAGTTATTGCTGTTCAGCATCTCAATAAATGAAGAGCTGTCATGACAAAGCTGTGTGTTTGAATGTGTTTTATGTGAATCCTGATCTCAACAGACCTGGTTATTCTGTAACCTCCTGGAGTTCTCAGTGGATTAGGGATATTACTGATTTTTGTTCTAATTACATTAACTGAAATCAGGTATTTTAAATAAGATGTGCTTTTTCTTTACCTTCCTTACCTTACCGTCCCACCCAGAAGTAATTCAAATTATAAGCTAACTGACCAGCTGCAACATTTACTGTGATGTACACAATAATGCATCAGTAATTATAATCCAATAATATAATTTTGCATAATGAGTACTTTTACTTTTAGTACTTTAAGTACTGATGTTTGATGGGTTTTGATGCTAATACTTTTAGTTAAGTAACTTTCTGAATGCAGGACCTTTACTTGTAATAGAGTATTTTTACACTGTGGTACTGCTACTTCTTCTTAAGTAAAGGATCTCAGTACCTTTTACATCATTGCTAACTGTAACTTCAGAAATAAATATACTGTATAATTTATCCATTTACAACAACATGTTATGGTTTAGTCCCCCTCACCAGGAGGGTTAGGGAGAACTGGGGTTGGACTCAAGATGGCTGACCCAGGTGCTAGTACAAAAAAGGAGGTTTAATGGAATAAAAACAACAAAGTGACAACATAACAGGGTCCATAATACATACAAGGGAAGGGCAGTGATGACTAAGGAGACCAGGACGAACAGGTACACATACACACTAATGGCAGGAATCAGGAGGATGAGAATGGACAGGTGAACAACAACAACAAAAAAAGAACCAACGTAAACAATGTAATCCACAGAACAGGGACTGTCAGCGTGGAAGACAAAGCACGTATTTAAGTATTGCTAACTGCATAATTAGCGTGATAAGGTCAAGCCAAAACGCACAGAGACTGTCAGCGTAGCATCTTACACACGTCTAACAAATGCGGATCAAACACAACCTTTGTATAACTTACTTTAAGTACAGTACGTTACACGTCGCAATGATCAACATTATATTTGTAAAGGTAGAATTTATGGCAGAGCTGAATTGAATCATAATAAATTACACAACTGCACCTAATAATGTGGCCACTGTGTGTAATTGTCCTGTACAACATGCTTTGATTGTACTTCAGTCTATATAATATGGCACTTTCGATCCCAGTAATCAGCAGAAATAACCAGCTGCATTTGAACAGAATGTGAATCAGTAAGATGTCATTTGTGTACAGCTAGAAAACCAGAACAGACGTGTGTGTGTGTGTGTGTGTGTCCGTGTGTGTGTAATAGCCTCACAGCTGAAGGATTTGCACTGTAAACATGGCTTTTCTACAGCATTGTAAAACAACTGATCATTTGGGCCCAACTGGTAAACACAAACACACATTCACAGTGTCACATCCAGCTGCGATAATAGGCAGCGTTTACCGTGACTGTGGCGCATTTGTGCCTCAACATGGCGTGTAGTAAGATGTCTGTAGTTGACGCTCACCTTACAGCTCTTCACAGGTGCCCCATGCAGTATTGGTAGTTACTGTGCACACACACACATCACCAATATTCAGATATTACCCCAAACATAATCATTTCCATGGAAACTGAAGCATGGTAACAAGCTTGAACCTCCTGAGCAGTTCCCTGATACACCGCATGATGCCTCACATGCAAACTAGCTACAAAAGCAGCAACTGGTTGTTGGGAAGAAGATCAAAAACAGCAGTGGTAAGTGTTTGCACACACAAAAACAAAGGGATTTATAACTGCAATATTAACAACTAGAAGTTAGAGAATATCTGTTCCAACTCTCAACCTATGTACATCGGTCCTTTCCTTTTTCGCTTGCTCTTTTTCTTCTGTACTTGACCCTGTTTGTCCATCCCCTCCCCCTTAAAAACTTTCCCTTGTTTTTCCACTCCTCCACTCCAGTATCAGAGCTAAACAAAGTACAGTAGGTACTGTTTCTTCCCACAGGATGGGAGTCCAGTGAAGCTTTAGTGTAGCAAACAGAAAGTGACAATACATTCATTACAGTACTTAGGTCCACACTCTTCCTTCCTCTCAGCCCTGCTCCTACACACACAGTCCTCCTATCGTCTCCATGCAAGGTACACAGTGTGATCGAGCTCTTTTGTCAAGGCCAACGGGGAAATGTGAACCATTTTATTTTTCAAATCACTTTAGATTCCTCCACAGTACATAAGTGGCTGTGCATAAAAACTCTCTGACAAACACAGAAAAACAAATTGCCTTCTACACTGCAACAAATGTCCAGCCGGGCCAAACACAGATTGATGTACTTCACCATGCTATTTTGTTACACTAGTTACTGTGAGCACAACACTACACCTAAAAGTTGCTCGGCCAGTATTTTTTAATGTGCTGTCTTCAGAGTCAAAAACAAAAGTAGGAAAGATCTGAATGGACCTACATCTTCCCAATATACATCTGACTTGAATATACAGCATCTTTTAATTACTCAGATAACTGCTTACTTTGGAAGTTATTCATAAAAGCAAACTTCAATTAAAAAAAAGAGGACATCCTCCGGTGCTATTGTAAAAGCAAAATTTTTCAACTGCATGTCCGGGAATGGTCCTGTACAAGGACCCGCCGTTCTACCTGACCGGGTCTAACCTACAAGCAGCCAGCCAGTGAAGCCCCCGGGGCAGTTGGTGATCAGCTCATCAACGCTAGATTCCCCCGGAACAAAGTACCTGTTTGTTTTGACTGCTTGAGGTCAGAGTGTCTGCTGCATGTGATGTGTTGCTGGTTAACAAGAGGATTAATGATCCATGATGTTATTGTCTGTGCTACGCTACCTGTTGGAATTAATTTCACTACTTTGTGACTGTATGTGGTCATGTGGGGAAAGACACAGCGACCACCGGTCGGATTTACCGACTTTGGAGCTACTTGAAGTAGAGTGATGTTTCCACTGCTCGGTGGGACTTAACAGTAAGTTTTAGAAAAACACATGCTACATGTCTGTTAATGCCTTGTTTCTGTAACATTAGAGAGAAGCCATTGTTTGCCTATCTATTAAGGAGAAATTCAAATTAATGCTGTTGCTGTTCGCTGTGTTCTCCACTTGTGGCACAACTGGTGACCTATGTTTATTTTGCTCTACTATAAGCTTTATATGTATAATGTGACCTCACCAGATGCACTGCCTGTGAGATAACACAACATTAGGCTGCACTGCCTCACCAAATCTGTCTAGTGATCATTAAAATACACAGACTGTGTGTGTGTGTGTGTGTGTGTGGCTTGGACAATTAATGTGTGCACATCTGTTTCTGTGATATTTGTGCTGGGGTCCACACACATACATACACCCATGCTGTTTTATCTACAAAGAAATATTAAGACTAAGAGGGCTGTAAATGTCATCGCTGCCTGCGTCTCAACTTGCAGTTTCCATAGAAACAGAAAAAGTTTGTACAGTAGCCTCTCTATCTGTGTGAATGAGCCATACCATAATATTCCAGCTGGTGTGGGTGGACAGGCACCAACTGCAGGATTCTTCTTTCAGTGTCTGCATATTGCCACTGCTTAGAGGAAGGGGACAGCTTCTTTCCAGAGAAATATTAAGTACTGAATTCAAATGGAATATATTTTTGGGTTGAAATATCGGATAGATTTCACTATCAACATTCAGTATGTTTATGTTTTTCCACTTCATGACAGGAAATAGAAATGTTCAGTGCTTTTCTGATAAAATTGTACTTTACCATGACAGAAATGATGTGACCGTCATACAACAGTCTCCTCTCCACTGAAAGGCAGCTGAGTTGGGGTACCCGCTATTTAGAGCGCTCCCATACGCTCATTCAGACAGATTTGGTGTGTCGTAGGCTGATAGGGTTTCTTTGTAGGCTAACCCAGAAGTTAGCATCACCCTGGTTCTCTTGACAAAAAAGCCTATGGGATTTTTCCATAGGCTTTTTGATTACAGCTGAGAACAAGCCCTGCAACAAACAACACTTTATGACAATTACATGTTTTGTTCAGCAAAATAATCTTCACAAGTAAACACCACCTTTATGAATTTTAAAGCCCAAATATGATCGGTAGAAGTAAAAAGCTGTTGCTAGGCTATAAACAAACTACACCACGGTTCCATGACTTCGTTGTTTGTTGTTCCAACTTTTACTTTAATTTATAGCACTTACTGCCCCACCATGCCGCCCATCGTCTTGTGTAAGACAACACAAACACTTGTGCTGTGTGATCAGCTGCACAAAGACGCAGGACTCTGGATGAACAGGTATACCATTTACCAGACCTTCGGGTACAGTAATTGTTTGTTTTAGTCTTTTCATGAGAGTTGTTGATAGTAATAAAAGTGATTTTAAACAAGTTCCAGACATATTCTTTAACTTTAAATGCTGTGGTTCAGTAACAACACGAATTCCAACTGCAGCTCGTTGAGCTACGGCTTCCCATAACATCACTCTGCTGCGCATGTAATTTCCTGTCACAGTTGGAGACACTGCAAGTAGATACAGACGATAATAACTTTCTAACTCTCAATTAAAATGTTTGACAAACACAGAAGGAAATTGTCAAAGATCAATTAAAGAAGAGTAATCATTCACTGAGAACAGCGACATCCGTGCACCCACTGACCTAGCACGCTGCTTTAACTGGTCATTACTCATCTATAAATTTTAAGAGATTTACTTACTCTGAAAATGGAAACAAAGTAAAAACACAGCCATGTGAAAGGCACTCTTCTTGCTGCCTGCTGAAAAAAAAACATATAAGTCATATATGTAGGTTTAATGGGAATGAGGACAGTTTTTGGCTTCTGCAGACAGCCAGCGATTTGGATTCATATCATAACAAATGCTGACAAACCACAGCGAGACTTGTACTGTAAATATCCTGCATTCTTGATTGGTGTGATCATGCTTATCTATAAACACAGGCTGTCATCAGCTCCCCCTGTCCTTTCATGGTCTCGAAGCTAGATAGGTAAACAACACTTTCCAGAAACTTCAGTCCACATGACTTCTGTTTAAAGCCCCAGTTTTTTTTTGTTTTTTTTTGGCAAAAGAAAATATAAATACTATGTTGGTGTGAAGAGCAGAATCAGACGCCACAGAGCTGGCACAAAGTCCAAAGTTTTGAGAGTTGTCCTGCTCTTCTATGTAGTGCAATTACACACCAAGTGACCATAAAGGCTCCTCTTGACGGAGGTTGTGTTGACCAGACGACCTGGATGTGTCTTTGACCAGTGGACTGTGATCGGTTCCGTGGGGAATTTGTGGGCAGTTTCAGTTTTTCTAAGCACTTATTTTCTCTTCTATCCTGATGATTACAGGCACAAACACCTTCTGTTTATCTTCACCTTTCAGCCCTTCAGTCCTCAACCATGACCCCAAAACTGTTCATGCATGACATACCGTACTTAGCCAAATAAAGGTGATTATCCGCATGCCTGACCTGGACCCGACTCCTCATAACATAGTATGTTAGGATACCATTACCACAAGCCCCATTCATATTAAACACATTTGTAATTTATAAAATGGTTAGAGCCATTGGTGTGAGTTGGTGCCGCAGAAGGCTGCCTCGGTTCTGTACTGGAAACAAATTCTTTGTGTAACATACCGTACTTAGCCAAATAAAGGTGATTATCCTTAAAATGACAGTAAGACAAATAATAAAATGTACAGTTTGTATTTAAGGAATTTCACTATTAATGCCATGACACATTACATCACATTCTTGCATCACCGCTAAGCAGTTGTTTTTGTATGGGACGTAGCTGCGGTGGTATTCAACAGACAACCATAACGTTAGTATAACCACACATTAACTAGGCCATCTGCAGCCATTAAAACTTAACTTAACGGCCTCTACTGTAGTCAGTTACTTAGTTCAACTTGATTTGTTCATTCAGGAAATCTCAATGAGATCAAGACATCTTTTAATATGCTGTACTAACAGTTTTCAACTAGCCACTGCAGCTACGCACCAGTTGTGACCCTCTATCAATCCCAGAATGCAATGCATTGCTCCCTGTCTGATGTCACTGTGAAATACAGTAGGTCAGTAGGATGGAAATGACCCTGCTACACAGAAGAGGATTTCCTTCCTCTCTCTAAAGTTTCTTTTCAGTTTTCTTTTCAGTGTTCATTTTAGAACAATTACTGTACTGTCTGTAGGAACTGAAATGACTTTGCCTGAATAAAGAAAGTCTAAAACTGATTCTAAATTCACTTCTTTGACTATTTGATAAAACTATGAATCTATTAAGGCGTTAGATGTTAGTCAGTTTTCAGAACTTACTATAAACAGGTTTTGCTTGTTACCAAAAAGCTTTGAGGGTTGAACCTTATTAATCCACGTGCTCAGCTCATCAGATAAAATAACCTGAGATCTAAAAAAGGAAATACTACTTGTCTTTTCTGTATGTTAACAATAACTGTACTGCAGTATTCTGCAGTATTCTGAGGTGCTGTATATAAGGGAGAACTCCTGCTCCGTGCACTCAGTATGGATGCCAACACTCCCACCCTTATAGCTGAAAATCAGCAGTTTATCCTTATAGTCATTGTTACATCCACACTCCACTGTGCTGGAGTACTAAGGTCAATACGAAGTGTATCTCTGCACTGCTGCCAGTGTCTGACTCTTTTTCTTCTCCTCCTCACTTGTTCGTTTAGCCCCATCTCTGCCTTTTCTCTCATTTCACTTTCAGTGTGCTCTCAGGAAACCTTCCTCTCCGTCCGTTAGCTCTCCACTATGCCCCTTCTCCTGGCCGTCCTTATCTCTCTCCTCCTGTCTGGGAGCTGTCACATGCGTGAGGAATCCGAACAGAACAACACAGCCCCACTGGACAGCCTCCTGCTCTACGTGTGGATATGTGCATAAGTGTGTGTTTGTTCACTGTGTGTATGTAGAGAGAGCCTGTGTACAGTGGAGCATGTCAGTACACAACTGCTCCACTGCGACTACAGGCTACATGATTCCTTGTTGTGATTTCTGGTCATATGGGAATATGTTCACACACACACACACACACACACACACACACACGCAAACAAATATAGCGTGTAAAAATATGAGCACAAACATACAAAGAACTGTCAGGTGTAGGTGTGTCTTTGTGTTTCCGGTCTCTGACACATTAGTCCGTTCAGTCACACTTTGTACAAATGGAGCCTAAAAACCAGCTCTGATCCGTTTGAATACAACAGGATTAGTCTAAAGCCTTTGTGCACACAGACACTCACTTTGTTCCTCACACATTCTCACCCGCTCTCGGCAACACACCTTGCTAAAAGACAGAAAGACTCCTCATGCACATAATTAGTCTCTTTTATTCAACCTCAGCTAAACCAGGCAGTCCAGTGAACAGTGAATTCTCTGTCTCTGTTTTTATGCACGAGTGCCATTTTTCTCTCTGTGAAGTTCTTCTTCAGTGTTTTGCTTTGCACGGCACCAGGGGCTTTACTTGGGCGGAGGGACACCTGCAGAGGCTTCTCCAGGTTCACACAACCCCTTTCACTGTACTGGCCCGAAGAGCAGACGGCCCTGATGAGCCCCCTTTTATAATACCTGAAACACTTTGATGTGATGGAACAGTTTCACTAACATATTGTTAGTCCAAAGATAAGATGGTCCTTCTTAACGAAGCCTTTTCTCTCCTAACACTCAAAAATACATTATGTACTGTAGGAAATGTGTCTATAAATCCTGTACTTTCCTATCGGGCTCTTGGAGGCGACTGAAATGAGTTTCACATTTTTGCAGATTTATTAAAAAAGAAAAACTGAAATATCACATGGTCATAAGTATTCAGACCCTTTGCTCAGTATTTAGTAGAAGCAGCAGAACAGTCATGGAGTTGTTGTGAAGCCACTCCTTCGTTATTTTAGCTGTGTGCTTAGGGTCGTTGTCTTGTTGGAAGGTGAACCTTCGGCCCCGTCTGAGGTCCTGAGCACTCTGGAGAAGGTTTTCGTCCAGGATATCCCTGTACTTGGCCGCATTCATCCTTCCCTCGATTGCAACCAGTCGTCCTGTCCCTGCAGCTGAAAAACACCCCCATAGCATGATGCTGCCACCACCATGCTTCACTGTTGGGACTGTATTGGACAGGTGATGAGCAGTGCCTGGTTTTCTCCACACATACCGCTTAGAATTAAGGCCAAAAAGTTCTATCTTGGTCTCATCAGACCAGAGAATCTTATTTCTCACCATCTTGGAGTCCTTCAGGTGTTTTTTTAGCAAACTCCATGCGGGCTTTCATGTGTCTTGCACTGAGGAGAGGCTTCCGTTGGGCCACTCTGCCCTAAAGCCCCGACTGGTGGAGGGCTGCAGTGATGGTTGACTTTCTTTGACTTTCTACAACTTTCTCCCATCTCCCGACTGCATCTCTGGAGCTCAGCCACAGTCATCTTTGGGTTCTTCTGTACCTCTCTCACCAAGGCTCTTCTCCCCCGATAGCTCAGTTTGGCCAGACGGCCAGCTCTAGGAAAGGTTCTGGTCGTCCCAAACGTCTTCCATTTAAGGATTATGGAGGCCCCTGTGCTCTTAGGAACCTTAAGTGCAGCAGACATTTTTTTTGTAACCTTGGCCAGATCTGTGCTTTGCCACAATTCTGTCTCTGAGCTCTTCAGGCAGTTCCTTTGACTTCATGATTCTCATTTGCTCTGACATGCACTGTGAGCTGTAGGGTCTTATATAGACAGGTGTGTGGCTTTTCCTAATCACGTCCAATCAGTATAATCAAACACAGCTGGACTCAAATGAAGGTGTAGAACCATCTCTGGGATGATCAGAAGAAATGGACAGCACCTAAGTTAAATATATGAGTGTCACAGCAAAGGGTCTGAATACTTATGACCATGTGATATTTCAGTTTTTCTTTTTTAATAAATCTGCAAAAATGTCCAAAATTCTGTGTTTTTCTGTCAATATGGGGTGCTGTGTGTACATTAATGAGGGAAAAAATGAACTTAAATGATTTTAGCATATGGCTGCAATATAACAAAGAGTGAAAAATTTAAGGGGGTCTGAATACTTTCCGTACCCACTGTACATCACCATAATCAATCACAGGTAGAAGAGCATGTCAAGTAAAACAAGATTTATTTCTAAAATAAAAGCCAGTTAACCTTAAGCTTCCTAACAGTGATGCCAGGTTGCAAAGATTAACACCGGTCTCTTAACACCTGTCATCCACATAGGCTTGCATGTATTAAGCTCCTCTCTTTCAGCTGATTAGCTCCCTTTACAGCCATCTCAAGCCATCAGCAATGTGTCCCTTCTGCACTCTACAGTTTGAATGGCACACATTGGCAAAGTGTGATCATGCATGTGGCTACCTAAGACCTACTCCACCAGCAGCTGGCTGGTGCATTGTGCAGGAACACTTGGCTGCATATTGCAAAGTGTACTGTCGCTCGATTCAGGACATTAGCATCCCAGTGTCCACTCCAGATGCTAAAGTAATGACCTGTAACATTTCTACAGGTATGTTCTATGACATCACAGTGGCCCAGTGTATACTATGTTTATATAAGTTGCTCTGCATGCTCAGTGTCTTGCAGATCTTTCACAGGAAGTGCTGCATGTTACAGCAACAATAAAAGTAAATTGCATAGGATTAAAAGACAAAACTAGGCCATTATCACAAATAGCACTATACATCACCAGTGACAGACAAAAAAATTAGTTCTTCTTTCTTCGTCACACTATCTGCTCCCTCTCTTCACCCCCCGCTGTTCTCCATCCATGATTTACAGGGCGTCCCCCTCTCCTCTCATTCCTGTTAAGTTAAAGGTCAAACCTGTTTCTGCCTCAGAGATAAATCAGCTCCCATCACATCACTGTCTTTATGCTAAACCAAAACACACACACAGATCAGCTTTCACTGTACAGTTGCAGGAAACATTGCACCAAACATGATTAAATTAATATGCTCATAGGTATACACACACACACACACACACACACACACACGCACACACACATGCTCTCGTTGCTCCTCCCTTCATGTTCATCTCTCTCTCACTGCAGAGTGAGCAAAGGACGTGTCATGTTTCATGGCAGTAAAGATTATGGTTGCGCCCACTGTTTTAAAAGTCAGAACGAGCGCTGCTGCTAGCGCTGGGGAATCATTTGAACACAACACACTTGGCACTGATTTGGCCGGAAGGGTCTCCCACAAAGAACGAATACATTAAAAATGCTTAAAGAGATGAGATAAGTGCTTTGAGTGAAGTGAAGTATAATGTGGCTTTGTTTCAATGACAGAAGACCGTGTGTTCTCTCAGAGTTTCTGAGCACTAGAAGCTCCAGATCTTGCCACTTGCTTCCACGTTACATTAACAGCTGTGTGTGTGTGTGCACTCATGTTGACCCTAGGCTTGTATTTTATGGTCAAAAGGAGGTGAGACACAGATTGATACTGTGTCCTGACAGCGCTATTTCAACCTTCAAAACACATAACTTCTCGTTTCTCTCTCTCCCCCCAGTGTCTCTCACCCATTCTCCTCACCCAAACTCAGCTCATTCATTATCTAATTAACCTGACTTCACCACTCTCCTGCATTTACCCTGACTGCACTGCTTCTTTCCTTCTCTGTACTTCCTTCCTGTCCTCTCTGGTAGCTTGCTTCTGAAAAGTGAACACTAATCCTCATAAATACAAAAAGATTTCAGCTGCCAGTGGATGTCATCTTCAGTGCTACAAAGATTAGGATATCTTTATGATTCCCCTTCTGAAGGTCTGCGATAAGGCCATTACACCATGAGAGAAACTCAAAGCCTGGAGTAAATCCAAGATGGAAAAAACAAACACACTATGAATTCGTATTGAATTCAAGTAAAAGGGTCCATTATCATCAATTCTGATTAAGGACTCTCATTAAACACAAGCAGTGTAAACTGATCAGTATTACAGTAAATGTCATCATGCAAAATGCACTGTACCATAGCCATTACTTCAGTATAGTGGATGACACAATTTGTATTAAAAGGCCAATCAGCCAAAAGCATACGCCAGTCGGTATACAGAGATGGCAGCACAGAGAGCCAAACCTATACTGACAGTATTTCAGATTTACAGGCCAGCTGACAGACGCCAACATGAGTCTACAAACACCAGCTGATTCCAGACTCTTCTTTTTCTTTTATCGTTCACATCAGCTGGTTTTCTCCTACACTGTTTCTGAATCCTTATTTGTCGATTTCTGCTTCGACTCCTCCCTTTGTACATGGTCCTCATCTCTCATATATCAAAGAGCATCACATCAACTTGCTGCCCTGCTCTCTTGTACAATATGTGTGTAAACAGCTGGCCTATGTATTGTGTGTGTGTGTTAGGAGTCAGTTACAGAGGACGCTCCATTACTCCTAAAGAGAGGAACTGCAAGAGGGCTGTCATTTCATTAACCTCATCAGCACCATTCTCTTGCTGTAACACACACACACCACACACACACACAACACATAGGCCAGCTGTTTACAGACATCTGCACATGTACATCCATTTACAGAGTAAAAAACGATGCTCTGCAGTGCAGCCATCTGTGACGGATGATGCTGACCTCTTTGGCATGAGGTCAAACAACTGAGAGTTACACACCAGGATGGCAGCTCATGGTGAGACTCCATCACACACCTTTCTATATCTGTGAGGTCTTTCTTTGACTACATTTAATAATTCATCAAAAAAACTATTTTGGCTCCTTATAAACCAAGTTTTTTACTGGATTTTATTTATTACTTTATTATTTATTTTCTTTTTCTTTATTATTTCCCATGCTACTTGATGTATATTCTGTATCAATTTGTTCCAGCTCTACACTGAAGTTATATAATGTTAATACTGAGTGAAACGTTTCTTTGTTTTTACTCCATCAAACAGAAAGATTACAACTAAAAGTCTCATGCAGTATTTTCTACGCATTTTTAGTATCTTTAGAGATTTCAGGGTCTCACCCACAGTTTAACACCTGTTTACATGTGTTTGAACACTGTTTGGCTGCACGGCACCGGTTTGTAATCATTTGGAGTTTGGGATCAAATCAGAACATGCATAAAGTCACACGTGTCACTCTGCTGCATCGTGTTCTAGCTTTCCAAAGCCTGCTGTCAGCTCTTATCTGCTTCTTCTACAATGGATGCCTGAATGTTGAATCAGCAAGTGTCATCAAGGAAGAAACCCTAAACTAGCCGCTTGATGAAATCAGAAACAACCAGTGTCCTCACTTAGCAAACTGCCTCTGATGTAAATGTTTTAAAATCAATGTCAGAGACAGCAGGAGACATTAAAGGATGTAAACGCAGGCGCAAATGACTTTAAGTGTTGAGCACCCGCCATAACACAACTTGCACCTTTTGCCTTAGCCACAGGCCCGTGTACACATAAAAAACAGAAGCTTTGTGTCATAATAACAAATGACTGTGCAGTGATAACACAGATCAGGACCTACTTATGACTTTTACTGAATGTCACCTTCTCCTGTTTCACCCACTCCAGAGCCTGCCATGATTTTATATTCTGCTCTGTAATTTTTATCTAGAAGAGCTTCGATGAGCCATTAGCTCTGTGTCTGCAGTTATCCATCATTTAAAGTTTAGCACATCCTCCTCTGCTTAGTCCTACTTCGCCCTTCTTGTCTCTTGCTTTGTCTACATCTGACCCGTAATCTAACATTTGCCTGTGTGTATTTTATGCATCTGTGTTGTATTAGCTGTTGGCATTTTTATGTTTCTTCATGCCTCTTACTGGAAGAGGTGTGTGTTAGCATATATGTGTGTGTTTGTGCGTGCGAGCGTGCTGACGTGTACATGCCCCCCAAGGGCATGGCTCCAGATGGCCTTAAAAGAATGAACAATCTCTCTGACCCTCTCGTTATTCTCTCCAATTCAATTAGCAGCTGATCAAACCGAGCGGGAGAATCTGTTCTCTTCTTTGTAAATCACCTCAGTGACCAAACACACACACACACATACAAGCATTCCCGCTGTAATGCAAAGACAGAAAAAGAAAAGGCACAAAATCTGTCCTTCTCTGTCTCCATGTTCCATCTGTCTTGTCCTCTCCAGTGTTGTCTTTAGTTACCTCTTTGTTCTTACTACTTTCCTTCTACTGTCTTTCTGTCACATTTTATTAATTCTCTTTTTTGTCCCTCTGTGTATGTAAGGGGACTTCTTTGGGTTTCCTCTTGAGATAAGTGTGCACTTCAAACGAGCACAGACACTGAGCTGGGTGGGATAGGATGAGGGTAAAATGAAGAAGAATTCACGCTGGTCTGTTAATGTCACATCCCTCCACTCATGGTTTACTTTGTTTTCATGCATCTCAGTGGGTTAGTATCAGATGCTTGAACAAAGGCAGACATTTTGAAGTATATTCTACTACGCTTACATCACTGCTCGATGTACCAGCCTTTGTTTTAAAAGTAAGATTCATACTGTGTGACCCGCTGTTCTCTCCCCCCTGCTGATACTGTATCTTTATGGCCGATGTTCTCTCCCACTCTCAAAAGGTTTTATGCTTTCTCGTTGCTTCACCTCTCTCTCTGCTATAACACGGGAAGCAGGAGCGCTTCCAAACGATAACACTCTCAAATGTGTTAGCGCACACTCATTTGCAGGATCTACTTCACCTGATAGTAATCATTCAGAAAACATTACATTCTTATAACCAAACGCTCCCTCTCTCTCTCTTTCTTTCACTCCCCTTACACACATACACACAGAGCATACCTCACTGTGTCAATCCCCAAATTAGGAAAAAATATGCAAGGTTGCACAAATAACATGTTCTGTTCAGTCAGGGGAAAACACGCACACACACAGACATACAGGAGACAGGACAACAGACATATTTTAAGGTTGTTATACACTGTTATATCTAATATAGCCTTTTGGTTTTATATGACAGACTGGGCTCTCTGTTGTGCAGAATGGCCGCACTAATGATGATACGTCACTATCTTACAGCAGAATCAAACATTAAGACTGTTTCTAAGCTTAAATTATGATCCTGGGGCTCCCTAAGCGTAGCAAAGATTAAATCTAGGATTAGAGTGAGAAATAAGAGTAATAGGAAAATTACATTAGAAGCTATCCCAACCTTCATTTTGGTATTTAAGGTATCTACAGCTGGTGTTCAATGTAAGTGCATCAGTACCGCACCAATAGGAACAAGGCCTTATAACATTTCTATCCAAATCCAGTATCAAATTTATTTAACAAATCCTTTCAGACGTCTTATATAACTCAACATAAACAACAACAACAACACAAAGCATTATTATAAATCTGTAATCACCTACACACAAGATGAGCAGCAGAGGACATGAACATCTATGTGAATATGGGTCACTGTCATACCAACATTTACATTCCATTTAAGACATCAGTGATGTGCATTGTTTAAGTGGGAGATTCTCCTGAATAGAACGCATCACGATCAACTTGATCATTGCTCTATAGAAAGTCACCACTCTAATGCTCTTGCAGAACAATCTGATCCACTCACAGACTGATGTGTTTTTCCGCTCACAAACAGTCTTTGGCTGACTACAGACACCAGCTTGCAGAGAGCGTATCAGTCAGACAAAGTCTCATTTTAGCTGCAAGGCTGCCGAGCTGTAGCAAAAAAGACTAATGTCTCTTTGAGCGGTCAACAGTGTGTGAAAAATTGTGCCTTCAGATACTTCAGACATGGTTTTCCACTTACAGCATCATCTCCTAGGCTGCAAATCCCAATTTTCTCCAATTGATTTCACTGCCCTTAACATTACTCCCAGGTGTGCCGTGACGTTTTTGATAGAGATGGCTGTGTGTTTCACTGAAGGTGAAGTATTTTGTTTGGTCTATATTTTGTTTACTTTTCAATAAAAGCTCTTAAAGATTACTTCTTTGCACCAACAGCTGATGTAGTGGAGGCTAACAAGCTGATATGGAGTTCAGCTCCACTGTCCTGAGCTGGGCTGACTGATGATGCTCCTATCAGACACACATGCCAACACCCCCTCACACATTCCCACCCAAACATACATCGCTCTCTGATCTGTTTGTTAGCACAGCATCTCATTAGTCTCTGTGCCTGGTGCTCAGCTAATCAGAGGACGAGCCTGTCCAGTGTCCATCGCCATGCCGACACAAGGCCGCCAAGTGGAACCCAGCTCTGTGTGTGGGAGGTCTGTCACATGCAGTCATATTACTGCTCCTCTGCCTGTAGTGCGCTATGACATACACACACAAATGACCCAGAGTATAACCCTATAGAGGGCTAGTGGACATGCACACAGACACACATGGGGACACAGATGCCAACTACCATCTCCTGCTGCATTATGCATGAAGAGCCAAAGATGTGCACTACACATGCACATACACAAGCACCACAGCCATCCACACACATTATCACACTATAAAGAAAAGACTGGCAGCAATTAATTGCATCTTTATATGGTGCTGCTGAGGTGAACCAGTCAATCGCTCTCCTTGCTGGATTAATTGCAGGTTAGAGTGACTGAACAACACCGTTCCAGAAAGTTTGGCACTTCAGTCTGTCCGGTGTGACTTTAAATAGCTGGTGGGAAACAAATGATGCTGTTCCCCAATTAGCTGCCTACAAGCTGTACACATTTACCATTGGTGGTCTGCTGTTAAGATGCTCTCCTTCACACCGTCAGAGTTTTTATTCAGGAAATGCTCCGAACTCACACCATATTCATTGTCTTAGCTCCCAAGGCTCAACAGTTTTGGGAGGGAGAACGAGTGAGAAAATGATTTTTAATCATCTTTAGTGGGATCTCTCCCATTTTTCATGTAGTGAGCATATTTAGCAACAAATACAAAAGCAGGGTTCACTGTACAAATCTGTCTTTTTACCACTTACAGGAGATTGACTTATAAAATAAAACAGTAAGCTTAACTTTATTGATCCAGAGAGCTGGCAGGAAAAAGAGCTGTAAAGTAAATGGTAGTAAAACATACTATAGAACATGGCAGGTCTGTGTGAAAGCTCCAGTTCCTATAGGCTTTCAGTTTAGTTTTTACAACTGGTGCTTTCCCCATCTGTAAATTTATCACAGAACAAAGATGTTGCCGTGCACACCAAAATGATTACATGGGTCATTGTATCAGCGGGTTTTGTGCATTAGACTTTAACTGATGTGTTGTTGAGTATTTCATCTGACTCTCAAAGTCTAGTTTAGATTTTTCTGCACAGAAGTTTAGGAGCCACAGTCCTCTGCACAATAAAGGTGTTTCCAAGTGTAGCAACTGCATTAGTCAGTATTCTGCAGTCACTGTTCTCTATGCAAATTCCTACACAGAGGAAGGTAAAACCAGTGACACTCACACCATGTTTCTGTGGGCGGAAATCAAGTATTACGTGCCTTTTTTTATATAACACCAGAAATGCTGATGGTGGAAATTCAGAGAACACATGATCCTCATTATAAAATGTTGAAACTAAAGTTCTCTTTCTTGACTGGCTTTAGGTGGATTTGCCATTTCATTAGATGTTGCCTTTTTAAATGTGTGTCAAGGAAAATGCAGTGTGTGTGTTGGGGGACGGTGGGGGGGGCAGTTCCATGTGTGTTTGAACTGTGATAATTGAGGTCCATTAGAAAGCAGACAGGGGGCCAGTGAGAGCAGCGTTCCATCATTACAGCCTAATGGACATTAAATGCCAGACTCGCACACACACGGCAGCGAATAGGAAATGCTTTTGAAATGGCAGTTTTCCCACCAAGAGACAATTAATGATCATCAAAGTGTCTGAATACAATCAATCTGCACGGACTCAGTGCTTGTCCATTTTCTAGGGTTACGGGGAGACTTGGCCGTCTAGTTTTTAAGTGTGTGATGAAATTATCTAGAGAAACTTTTGTGCATTTAACTTTGACAAAAGGCTACATCAAGCACTACTTGACATTACATTTATAGGATGTTCTATTGGGTCTCTGTTCTGTATGTTCCTGTTAATTTAAATAACAGTGAGAAATCCACCACTGGAATAAACATCTGTCCTAACAACCTAAAAATCCCTCACTGAATGTACTGTATATATTTCTAAATTTATGTAGTTGCAGTTCCCTCAGTTTTTCAAATATCTAGCAATACATTTAATCATAGCATAAATATTGCTGGACCCAATTATTCCACGATTTGGATATTTGGGTTGGGTAGATAACCGGTATTCAAATATTTGAGACATTTCAGTGCAGTCTGAGTCTGATGCTGAAGAGGAAAAAGAACAAGACGGAGACAGCTTGGTCTGCTAGCTGGTACTCAGCTCTGAAAATGTTGGAGCAAATTACAGATAGACAGACCAGATGCTATAAATCTAAACAGCTACTTTCTTGCAAAACCTAATAAAGTAGCATAAGAACCAAAGAAAATATTCCGAGATTCAAAGTTCCCAGACCAATAAAGCACTGATGTTAGTGAGCTGCAATGGCCTAACTGAAGCTATAATATCAGACCCTCATATTTGTTCTTTCTGCTGCCAGAAATGATGTCAGCCTGTTCATGGAGCCGCTGAAAGGTGTGCCAATTCAGATTTATTCTGCATAAAGGGTATTTCAGTGCTAATGTGCAGCATAAATTATTTCTTGAGGCATGAAAACCACTGCAGGTACATTTCAAGCTGTGACTTACAGAATGCAATCCTTGGATAACAAATATTTGGTCAGGCACCTCAGTTCAGTCGTGTGCCAAAACAGATGTGATGTCTTCTGTTACTCTGCACATCTCCTTCACTGTCAGTTCAGTTTGGTGTGGGCTGCATCCTTCCACAAATATGAAGCATAAAAACATAAACATATGAGCGATAATTCAGAGCTGAGCATGAAGGCTTGGTCAACCTACCCTCTCACTTTTTCTTTGTTTTATTCAGTCAGTTGTGTGCTGCATCACGCCATCATTATCTCCAACACGGACTATGTCAGTGCGAGGCAGAGTTCAGCCTCAGCTGTTCAACAAAACTCGGTCAGAAGCTTTAAAAGCTCCCTGTAGATTCAGCAACTTTCTTGTCCTACATTAACTATGAATGGATTTTTTAAGCTACTGCCAAAGCTGTTCCAATAACCACCTAATGTTATCTTGACTGTATGACACCACAATAAACACCTCACACTAATACAATATCTATGGCGCATGAGACTTTGTTCTGTCCTACAATACACACGTATAAAATGCTCATAAATAATATAGTTATTGACTCAGCACTCAAACAAGGACACACGCACGGTAGATCGACATCCCCCATCCCAGTACTCCAATGTGCAGCAGTGCTATTCTGTTGCCTAGTAACCAGGTAGAGTTCCTAGTTAGAGCCTCTTCGCTTAGAGAATCCCACTGTCCTAGACTTCTCTCTCTTCCTCTCTCGCCCACTCTTGCTGTCTTTCTCTCTTTCACACACACACACAC
>NW_018127915.1:1206899-1208890 GCF_001952655.1 Monopterus albus
TCCTGCTGTTTGAAGCTGCTTTCCCTAAACTCTGTACATGCACTTTCAATTCAACCAGCACTTTTCTTCACCATCAACCTTCAATCATGTAAAACTAGGTTTCTGTAACTGTTATTCTTCACGCTACAGTTATGTACACACCTATGCACAGTCTCTTTCTTTCTCTCATACACACACACACACACACACACACTCTCTCTCTCCTGAGTATACAGGCCCATTCTGTAGACAAAGCAGAGACACGTGCTGCAGAGCAGAGAGGGGGAGAGAACCAGAGAGAAGAGGCTGCAGTTTTCAGGTCTCTACAGAGATGTAGTTAAGTATGAGACTCCATCCATTATACGCTACTGCTGTAGAAGCATCTCCTATACTTACACATATACGATGGCCGGCACCCAACAAGCGTGAAGCCACACATTTCACACAAGAACCAGCCTTAAAAAAAAATCAAGTCCACTTTTATTCCTTTTATGACATCATTAAATGATTAAAGAGCTTCAAGTAAGCAAATATAACCCCCCCCCCACAATACATGTTTCTTAATGAGTGCAAACAGTTTGATATTGTCCTTATTTGCAGCAGCGATTGGGAGAGAAACAGCCGTTCTGCTCCTTTAAAGCTGGCATACTAAAACAAAGTTACACATGCATGCTAAAACACTGCAGTGATATGATCTCTAGCTCTCCCTCTCACTCACACACACTGTGCTGCCTGTATTGCCATGACAACCCAGTGCTAGGTGCTGATGGGTTTCCCAGATCTTTTTTTTTCATCAGTCTCTTCATTTTTCTTTCATACTACGACACCTACGTACATACACACAAATGTGCATCCTTACGCACCCGTGCATGCAGTCCCACACACACACACACAGGGCCTCACTTACAAACAAGTTGGATTATCAGATTTGGGATCACATGTATTTGCTTTATGAAAAAGAACTTGTCCCTGTGTTTATGCAGATTTGTGTGTGTAAATTTTGTTGTTTGCAAACATTGCTGTGTGAAATGAAAAAGCCAAAGTAGGGCGCTGAAAATGCACACGCTCTCTGTTTCTGTCATTTCAACCATCTTTCAGGCTGCAATGTGATCAGAAGCAAAGTGAGGACTGCTGTGTTATTCGTGTAGACTTTGACTTTCAGAACAGCAGCAATTCACAAATACAAATACAGCGCAAAACATACACAACAACAAAAAAGCTCATTAGGAACAGCGGAGCAGCTGCTAAACAACAAATGCAACAAGTCAATATGACCTAAAAACAACTGAATACTAAGCACCACACTGAAGATGGGATGAAGAGAAGGAGCTCCAGCCGTCAGCAAGGGGATGCAGACAATCCCAACCCCAGTGCAATGCAGGGTCCCTGGGGAGCCCTGGCTGACCTCCCCCTCCCAGCTTCTCATCCACAAAAAGAAACACATTTTCACCTTTTCAGGTTATTTCTCACATCTTGATGATTGTGTTGAGTGTGAGTGAGTGTGTCTGTCAGTATGTTGATTGGAGATGCACAGTGGTCCCTTCTGGATCTGTGGTAGCTCAGTTTTCTTTTTTCAATTATAAATCTACTTCTACTGTACTCTGTTCCCCTCCAGTTCAACTCTGTGATCACCAAGACATCGTGCACCAACACACACACAGCTCATGCCAGTAAATCAATGCACATATCTTGGGAGTCAGTCCACGTCAAATGCTGAGACACTAAGAGGAATGCTGAGTAAGAAAAACCACGACCATTTATTTCAGCAAGTGGTCTCATCATCAGAAAAGATCCCTTTGCCTAATAATGTGCATGCTTTGGTGCATTTGCATCAGGACCTTTATGTTATAACAGCAAGAAAAAGACAAAGAAATGAGAGGAGGGAGAAAGAGAAACAATAGAGAGGACAACTTATTCATCTGCAGCTTTCTGGAGAGAGACCAGTTGGGGGGGGGGGCTTGGTTGGGAGGGGAGATGTGTCTTGAGGACAAGAAAACCGCTGCATCTTTACT
>NW_018127915.1:1208999-1222841 GCF_001952655.1 Monopterus albus
GGTTTTCGGGGGGAGGCCAGTTGGGGGGGGGGCTTGGTTGGGAGTGGAGATGTGTCTTGAGTACAAGAAAACCGCTGCATCTTTACTGCAGCAACCATCAGAGAAAGACAATAAAAAAGCAGTGCAGGAGAGTGGCGAGGTACATGTTCATCACAGTGTCAGACAGGAGCACTCTGTTAAAGTACGAGGACCGTGCACAAAAGATTGGATTTAAATGACCAATTTGTTGTATGTCCTTTCCACTTCTTGTTGTGTTCCTGTTTGTCTAGTGCAGCTCTGCTCCTCCATCATCCCTCTCTCTGTGCTCATTCTTCTCTTTGTCCCTTTCATCCTCCCCTTCCCTCCTTGTTCTTGCCTTGACTTTTAACTTCCTGGCCACTCTCTTTGTCTTCCCTCATCTGTTTTCTATCCTTGATTTCATTTACTTCCTTTCTCTTCCATTTTTTAACTGGACTGTTTTCCCTTAGTGTCCACCATCCATCTTCTGCTCTCTTAAATTCTTTGTCACGCCTGTCCCTCTCTTTGCACACTTGTGTCAGCTTTGCCTGACACCTACCTACCACCTGCTGCACTCATTCACTCGCACACAGTCATCGTTATTCCTCGTCTAATGTGAGTTTTGACCAAGAAAACCCGCCTCACATTTTCACTATGGAATTCCTTGGTGAGCGTGACAGAGCAGGTTTTAGATCTGGGGGTTTGAGCTGTGGAAACACAGAACACACTTATGGCCCATCATCAACACGATGCGTAGCTATGGTAACAGCTGCCAAGAAAGCCCTCCCACACTAGAAGAGCTCCAATCAAGCACTGCTGCTACAGGAAACTTGACTGACAGCTCTTTGAGGGAATACATACCAGGCACAGAGAGTCGAGACACTGCATGTACCTTCTCCTCTGTATCTAGTGATAGGAATTATAAAATCAGTTCAATCATCTCCCAGATGAACGTACACCCAAGATAAACATGTTATAAAAACAGTAATATACCAGTAAAATGGCCGGCCACCAGCTGCTCAAGGACTGTCTGAAAGTATCAGGACACCAGTCGTGCAGATGAAGCTGTTCACTGGCAGTTGAGTCACAGAGGTGGCATTTGCCTCCCTGCAGCTCTCCATCGGCCAACTGTGCATTTAGCAGTGACTTGGACCGCAGTGCAAAAGGATTTAGACAGTCACAACTGAGACAAATTGAAAACTACTCACAAAAATAGACAATGTTTAAGAGATGTTTTACATCTTTGAACGCCAATAAAAGGCAGGAAATAAATGACCTGTTCTACTGACCCCAAACACCAGCTGCCTGCAGCTTCACCCAGACTGACCTCTGACCTTTGACACAACAGACTCATCAGTGTGCTCTGATTAACCACATTCTGACTGTCTAATGAAACATGCTGATGACAACAAACGTGTCCTCCTGCATCCCGCTGTGGTTACAAACAGGCAAACAAACAATATTATAGTGAAATGCCCATTTGTTTACCTGTTGTGCTTGGCTACTTATTCCATTTCTCAACGACAACAGCAATGCTCCACATCGGGCTGGTTATCACCGGATCATTTACAGTAATACCGCCAAAAAGACAGAGTTTAGACACTTTAAGTGTTATATACAGTACTGCTCAAAAAAATAAAGGGAACACAACATAAGACATCCTAGATCTGAATGAGTGAAATATTCTTATTAAATACCTTGTTCATTACATAGTTGAATGTCTTATTTTCCCTTGTGTTCCCTTTATTTTTTTTTAGCAGTGTATATTGTCTTAACCATATGAGAACATAAAAGTCTAAAAATGCAAACAGCTGTGATTATCAAGCAACTAAAATGCTGAAAGACTACAATACAAAATTTAAGAAAACATTAAATGTCAACTTTTGCTGCTTCACAGTTTTCAATAATCTGTGAACAGAGTGTTACACATTTCTGTAAAATCTTATGTGGATTTAGAGGACAAGTCTATTTTTGAAAGATCCTGTCCACGTGATACTGTCCCTTTGTTCTTCCTAACCTGATGAAAATGTATTTTTACGAACGTAACTACAGTATGTGGTAACGTAAGGTTTGTCTGGACAAGCTAGTGTCAGCATAGTGCTTCTCTACAAGTGCAGATATGTGGCTATTATTTGCTGTAATACTTTAGAAAAGCAGTGTATTTTGGTGATTTTGACAGAATTTATCTTGTTGTAATATCAGTGTGCATTGTGCTCTTTTTTTCATTCTGGAATTTAGCCTGCAGTGCACACAGAGCATGTGCGTGATCGTGTTCTGCTTCTCGATGGCTGCAGGGAGCTTATGGCGTTGCCATGCCTGGAGCTCTGCACTAAAGCACTGAAAGGCAGTCATGGGAAGTTTGGAGCTTGTTTGTGATATAATACAATGCAGATCTAGACCCACTACGCATACATGAAGATAGATACACACAACCACAAACAGTGTGAGGACTGTGAAGGGTGCGCTGGTACTTGTACGGCAAAGGGACAGTGTTATCAGGAGCACAGGCCAAATGCAACGAGTAATCTAACACACTGTGTTTTCATTCCTTGTGGGGACTTTACATTGACTTACATTCATTTCCTGTAGGCTTATCCACAAGGATGGCCGAGTCCCCACAATGTGAGAGTGTTAACAGTTTTCGGTCCCCGTAATTTAAGTAATACAAAGGCACACACACTGCTCAATATACACACAACAAAATGAGCACTCAGACTGATAGAGATGCATAAATACACGCAAATCGGATGCCTGAGTGGCAGTAGGAAGACAACTTGCTGATATCAAGACTTGATCTCTTTGTCCCTCACGGTGCATAGATGAAGTCAGTTTAAGGCATAAATAAACACAAGCTGCACACAAAGAGAATGAAACCTCTGAAATGGCGTCACTGTGACAGTGAAGAGAAGGAGGCAATCTACCTTTTTACTTGAAAAGAGCTGATTGGGAGTCATTTTGTCACAGTTGCATGTTGTTACAGAACCCCTTCAGCAAATAGTGGGTCCTCTTGACAACTGGAAGTTGACACTTATCTGGGCTGCAGTCAGAATCTTCATGCTGTAGATTCTGACTTGGATATGTTGTCCCTCATGTTGAACAGCTTTAAATCTACCTAACAAAACCTCAATTGCCCACAGAAATCACGTCTGGTTGACTTATTTTTACCTCATGCTTCTCACATATTTTCATTTTTAAAGAAGGGTTAAATCAGCCCTTATGTGACGACAAAAATCACATGCCACTGATTGTTCAAATCAGCCACGAAAACAGGTTGTCTTCTGTGTGCAAGTCTTCACCCAGTCTCATCTGTATTCATTTATGAAGGAGGTGCATGAGGCCCTCTCAGCATGTTTAGGCTATAGAGTGACTAATGGAGACAGATAGCACGAAGACTCCACTCATTTGTAATGGATTAACCTCGTGTGGCCCTAAATCTCATCTAATCAGCCTGAATCAACTTGTTATTCTATCACACCATCTCACCACTGAGTCCTAAACACCCAGTCTTGTGAGAGCGTGACAGCATTGAAAAAGTCAGGCGTAATAACATTATCTGCTTCTTAGGACCTCACACCACTGCTGGACACTGCTTCACATTACTGTCAAACACTCCACTGAAGATCGTATAGATCCCAGAATACAGCTGATCCAGTACTGATCCACATGTAGTACTACAGTCCTCTACTTGACATGACTTACTCGTGTTTTTTAGACATGCATCACTCAACTGCTACATGCAAGTGTTGCCAGTACTTCCCTCACTGTCTATTATTTGCTGGAGTTTTGGACCCTTTTCCAAAGCCTTTCTCTAGGCTCTTCTGTGTGTTTTTGTACACTGAGTGCTTCCAATGCACGAGTGAACACACCTCCGAGCATGAGCCTCCCGCGAGTAAAACTCCCTGTCAGACTTCCTTGTTTTAAGAATGTGGAAATATTTTAGTGGCTTTCATTGCGGGCTGACCATGGACCTATCTGTCTTGTTTTAATAATAAATAAAGTAAATACCAACTAAACAGCAGTGCTGCCAGACCTCTGCCAAGAGCAACTCAGTTTCCCCAAAGTGCCACTACATCTAAAAGCAATATTCCCATGATAGTTTGACCCTCATAATATGATTGACTGCCCCTGAACACCCACTGCTGGCATTTGGAATGATGCTGATATCATTATTAGTTTAATGCTATTCAAGAAAAACAACAGACATGACAGACATTCAGTTGTTGGCAGTGAAGAAGTCACATTTCAGCAAGTCTGTGTTCTGCTCGTTCAACAGCTGGTTGACAAACCACTCATACAGTCTCTGTTACTGGCTGATTGTTGCACTGTGGACTGATCCTTCTTGTTCCCTGCTCAGCTGTGGGTGTGTGTATGAGGAGTGCAGCCCCTCCCTCCTATAAATAGAGACGGACACGGGGAAATGATACAGTGGAAATGTAGGACAATCAGCTGGTGAGGTTATGACAGGCGAGGGGTAAGGGAGGCTGAGTGACAGCACCCGGTTTGCACTGACAATCACTGGGAAGCTGTTGGCAGCGCAGCTACACACTTTGGCCACAAGGGGGCTCACATACAATCAGCAGCATTTCCAGCAGTCACAAAAAAAAAAATTCCAGTACCCAAATCACGATATGAATCAGCACCAAAATCTAATCTGTTATTGTGTGGGCCACACCCTACCTCATTCATCAGAATTCATTCATTACTTTATGAGTTATCCTGTTAAAAAACAAACCAACAAACATAATCCTGATCTTTGGCAGAGGTAATAACAATTCATAATATTTTGCCGACGTCCATATTGTATGTTGAACAAGCCAAGAGCAAAGCAGAAAATTAATAATAGTAGCTAACTGCTGTAATCGAAGCTTAAGCACAGACGTGGATTTCCTAGACTGAACTTGCACGTTTATGTCCAGACAAGAGAGAAGCCCAGTTGATCAATGACAGTGAGGACAATAAGCATGATGAATGAGAAATGTTGCTGCCCTGAAATGTTATTCTAGTAACTGAGACCAGCTGTTGCCTTGTAATTGTCACATATGATTAGTGATTTCCCAAATACAGACTAGATATTTTACAGAAGGCGGAACGGGCCTGTGAGGAATCTGGATTTTAAACACAGTTTTGTTCACAACAGTTTGATGACTGGTTTTCCTGACCTCTACAACTGGGTAGATGCGTTGGTCTCTTTTCCTCCAGAGACTATGCACATGGCCTTGCGTGGCTGACTTGCAGAGCATTTACTATATGCTGTGAATAATATTTATATAGCCCACTGTGGACCACCAACTCTGCACTGCTTACACAGTGGGTCCTGCACACACACCCACACACTTACAAACACTGAGGATTAAAGCGGAGTCCTGTCCAGTGAGATCAGCTCTTAAGATGTAACCTGGTTCCAGTCTTAAACAAGCAGCTATAGTGCAAGTGCAACACATCTTACACCATCAGCATTAAGCTGGAAATCAAAGATGACAAGTAGGAAAGAAAGCGTGTGAAGCATAGTAGGCTACCTCAACAGCCACTGCAGTAGTATTCCTACTACAGTGCTGGCAGCATTAACATCTGTCAAACAGCAGCTTGTCAAGTGATGTGTACTCTGTTTAAGTTCACGTCTAACTGCTCGCTCAAAGTTAATCTTATATCAAACAAAATCCCTATATTTATGTGCCTCAATGGATTGACATGTGTATACAGCATGTGTAATGTGCTTCAGTCTACACTCTCTCATTCTATGGGGATATCTCTCAATTAAACAAAACATGTGAAAACAAGTTCAGAAACACTATTTCAGGTACTTTGTATCCTAACTTGAAAATATCTAAATACACCTTCTGTTCTTAGATGTAAGCACCAGCATACTAAGAGGCAGACTTGGCCAGAATCCCTGCCACTTCATGCTATAGCCATATGATTTCCAAGATGTCTGTGACAGTCTGCCAGCTCGGTCCCCCTCAAGTTATTTCTAAGTAACCTTAGATGCAGCTGCTCATACAGCAGGGCGGTCTCCCTGGATTGTGTAGTATATTAATACCCCTGTTTTGTAAAAAAAAGCATTAACATGTGGGCAGCTGTGGCTCAGGAGGTAGAGCAGATCACCCCATAACCATAGGGTTGGTGGTTTAATCCCCGGTTTCTCCAACCCACATATCAAAGTAGGCACCGAACCCCTAGGTGTACTTTACAAAGAGTGTGACTATTACATAGTCTATCCATCAGGGAGCACCTACAGGTTGATGTAGTTACTCAAAAAGGGAAACACTAACTCACTGTAAAAGCCCTTTGGTGATGGAAGTAACCTTTGGCCCTGCTTTCCTAACCACCACTAAAAATGAAAAATTCTTACTGTACTGTATCATCCAAACCCTCTGTGTCATATTACTCATCTGCTAGGCTGCTGAGTCTCCTCCAACAACTCTCGAGAGGAGGGTCTTAAGGGACAGCTGGCACTGACCCATTCAAATCATCAATGTGGGTTTGACTGGCATCACTGTGTCAGTCAGTCTGGGGTATGAATCATCAAGTCCCTTTTCTGGAGCTGACAATCGGATGAAGAAAATAAACAAGTCATGCTGCAGCTACTGTATGTTCTCAGGAACAAGCGTGTGCATGTATCCATTTAGCTCCCTGTCTACAGTATGTCCCTGAAAGAACTTCCACTGCTATAGGACGATACACAAACACACACGCGTTGTACATGATGCAGTGTTGTTACAAAATCATCTGTGTATGCAGCCAGTCAAGGTCTACTGCAGTCAGCTGACATCTACAGTTACATCCTACCAACAACACTAGCAGACAAAAGATTTGAGGAGAGAGAATACGTAGAGTTTGCATTTTGTGATTTTACTAACATTTAAATACTCTCAATATCTTACTGATTAGATTCCAGCGTACACTGAAATCCATCCATCTATCCATTTTCCTCCGCTTATCCCGTAGCACCCCCCACAGGGTGCTGCGAGGGCCACGGTCGAATGCCTTCTCCAGATCCACAAAACACATGTGGACTGGTTGGGCAAACTCCCTTGAACCCTCCGCCACCCTGAAGAGCTGGTCCAGTGTTCCACGGCCAGGACGAAAACCGCATTGTCCACCACCGGGTTCGGGGATTGCCACCACGACAGGCACCAGAGACCTTACGGCCACAGCTCCGAACGGCCGCATCGACAATGGGAACATGGTCCACTCGGACTTAATGTCTCCAACCTGCCTCCGGATCTGGTCAAAGCTCTGCCAGAGGTGGGATTTGATGATCTCTCCGACAAGGGATTCTGCTAAACATTCCCAACAGACCCTCACAATATGTTTGGGTCTACTGAGCCTGTCCAGCTTCCTCCCCTGCCATCCCATCCAGCTCACCACCAGGTGGTGATCTGACAATAGCGAACCACTTCCAGCTGCAACCATACACACTGACATAAGTCTGCTCTATGTGGCAGTGTCACATGGTTGTGTGTCCATACCGTTGGGGCAAAACAGGACAGCTCCTCCTCGCTCTCACTCTCTGTTTCAGCTCTTGGCTCATCACCTTCGTCAACCTCTTTCTTCACCTCTGTTAAAAACACACATGCACACTTTTAAAATGCCACCCTGCTGAAGAAAACCAATGACTGAAAGATCTGATTCAAAGAAGTAACAGCTCCTGGTTCTGTACTATACCGTTTGAATAAACCTACAGTACACTAAATGTAACATACTGTACATGAGAAACAGGATCTACTGTATGAACCTGAGGAACTTCAAATCACACTCCTTTGACAGTCTACACGGTTCTATTTACAGTGGTGTTACAGTGCCTGATATTCTTTCTGTGTTGGCAGTAGCTTGTGTCCGAGGTTTGGTATGAGCAAAAAGAAACTCAAGTTCTTTGTGTAACAGTTCCTTCTTGCAAGTCCTGCGTTAATGTTACAGTCCTAAATCTATGGCCTGAAGGTGTCACGGTGTCACTCACTCCTCTTGTCATGCTTGCGGTGTTCTGTATCTCCCTTCATGCTGTAGTCCAGTTTCATCAGGATTGGCTCCAAGGCTGTGTACATTCGCTGGATGAGTTCATGATACACCACCAGTGGCCACAAAAGCACGCTCAGGACTGAACAGGGGCACAGACAAAAAAGATGAAGCATATTCTTCACAAGTGTCAAAACAAGATGCTGACGGGCAGTATTTTCTGAAAAAAGGCAGGGAACCCAGTTATGCGATCTATAAATGTGGGACAGCATGAAGAGATATAGTTGATGTAGAATTATCCACTTGCTAAAAAAAAAAAAAAAAAAAAAAAAAAAACCATCTACGGTCACAAGTACACATCTCATTAAGAATTAGGTTTTTATGCCAATTGGGAATGAAGATACTCACCTATAATATAGGAGATCATGATTCCTGGTACATAATGTCCAACTATGGCAAGTACAAAACAGCCACTGCACATCATCACACAGAACTGGAAAGTGAAAACAAATAAGAGAAATGAGGCGTCTGCCGAGGGTTCAAGGAGGGGTACACTGAAATGTACTTAGCAAATAAATATGACTCAAGTCCTGATTCTGTTGCTGCACCACCCACGTAGACACATCAGAACATCAAAAGATACTGCAGTGGTTCATCTACAAGTTCTTTTCATAGTGCTTGGATTTGGATGCACATTATGTTCTTTTTTTGTCTAAGCTCCAGTGTAAAACATCCCACAGATGAAAATTACCCAGGCAGGATGCACAGCTGAAGGGTAATAATAGAAGCTAAAGAGAAGTGAGCAGCTACTGTAAAAACTGATTTGGACTTTTTGGCATTCCTATATTAAATTTAAATGGTTAGCACAAAATGGCTTCCAGAAAATGTGATGTGATAATGTGGTGTGATACAGAATGACAGAAAAAGAATGAAAGGAAATGGAGAAGCAATGTTCTTTTGCTTAAATATCAATGATGACGATTCCTCAGTTTAAATGCGCTGTACTTATACAGGTATTTCAAAACTTGTCCACTGGGCAGAGGTGGGCAAAAAACAAAAAAAAAAACCCAGAGAAACCAGCTGAGAGCTCAAGACAACTGCAGCAAGGCCAGTTATTCTACCTACAGCCACATCCTTCATTACTCATTCATTCATTTTCTACCGCTTAGTCCCTGAACGGGGTCACGGGTAGGGCCGGAGCCAATCCCGGCCGGCAATCGGGCGAAGGCGGGGTACACCCTGGACAGGTCGCCAATCCATCGCAGGGCTAACACATAGACGAACAACCACACATACACGCACGCACTCCTATGGGCAATTTAGAGACACCAATCAACCTAAGCTGCATGTCTTTGGTCAGTGGGAGGAAGCCGGAGCACCCGGAGAGAACCCACGCAAGCACAGGGAGAACATGCAAACTCCACACAGAAAGGTCCCAGGTGGGGCCCGAACCCGGAACCTTCTCGCTGTGAGGCAACGGCGCTAACCACTGTGCCACCGTGCTGCCCTCCTTCATTACTAAATTTCTATAAACAAAACTGTGGCAGTCTGAAGACGTTTCACCCCAGCATTTGGACAAAACGACCTGTCAAAGTTCAGTAGCGTGGAACCCACCAATGGGGCTTGTTTAGTCTCACAGGACCAAGCAAGTTGCTACATTTCCATGCGTAAAGCTGTGTGAAATGTTTAAACCAAGTGATACATGTGAGTACATGTGGTCTTACCAGGTGTCACAGTTAGATCTCCATCATGTGAAAGGATATGGGTTACAGACAACACGAAGACACCAGTTGCGAGGTCTTGTTGTTTGCTTCAAGCAGAAGAAGGCTATGGGGGCCAGGGCTGGGTACGGCTGCTGCTCCTCCTCCTCAGAGACAGAGTCTGGATCACGAATAGGAGCTGTCATGCGAACTCCCAGTTTTGGTCCAACGTCCACTTCCAGCTCCGGGTCCTGCTCTTCGTGCCCCAGACCCTTAGGACTCCATTCATCTCCTCCATCACGCTGACCACTTCTGCACCTCCTCCTCTCCATATCCTCCTCCTTCTCTTCTTCGTAACCTCCTCCAAGGTCAACATCGTGTCCCAGTGTGTCATTCAGGTAGGGCGTCGGTATAGCGAGCCTCACCTCCTCCTGCCGCTCCCCCTGCTCCTGCCCCTCCTGGCCCTCTGCATACTGAAAGCACGCTCTCCCCTCGCCATCAGTCATGATAGAGCATCAGGCAGAGCCACTCTGAAGGGAGGTCAGAGAGACAGAGGTTAAAAAGAGGCAGAAAGCGGGAGGGGTGGAGCCGAAACAATGGAAGACAGTGTGACCAGAGATGCAAAATATAAATTGAAAATTAAAATACAATTTTGCTAAGATGCAGAAAACCAGTGAGAGAGCTTAGCAAAGAGCAACAGGAAACAAACCACTTAATGAGCCAAATAAACACTCAGGCCATTTCCTCCTCAAATCCCTCAGCAGCAAAAGCACTTGCTTCCAATCATTCTTACCACATCCATCCATCCATCCATCCATCCATCCATTATCTATACCGCTTACAGGGGGGCGGCAGGCTGGAGCCAATCCCAACTGACACTGGGCGAGAGGCAGGGTCCACCCTGGACAGGTCGCTGGTCTATCACAAGCCTGACCACAAATTTTCAATATTTACTAACATGGCTTCATGTGAGCATTTAAATCACAAAGCTCTTTTTCAGGTCAAATGGTTTCTTATTTCACTGCCTCCAATAAAAATAAGAAGAGCTGTTTTATCCCTATGATAGAAAATAGGATTACATAGAACTTAGAGTGTGAATATGACATAAAAGATACAGTGAATTTACTTCTTTTTTCTTTTTTTTTGCTGTTTCAGTGACACCAAATAGTTCAAAACACAACACATTTATCCAGTACTATGATGAAACAATAAATGCCATGAGTACCACAGAATTATTCCGTGATATTATGAGAATAGTGGGGATTTTTTTCCACACTTCTCTCTGGCTTCCTGTTGCTATGTGATTGAACAGATGGACTGCTCTGTCTCTGGTCTTCTGGAGGCTTTTAGCCCTCACCACGCAGTGGTGGGCAGGGAATGCGCAAAAAAAACAATAAATGCCACACTAATCCTGATTATTATATTAAGCAGGATAACATCTAGAACAAAACATTAGTCATCAATATTCAGCAAACGGACTTTTCTCTTTTAAGGGCTTTTAAGAAGCCTTGCTGTCCGTCGTTTGCCCTTATCAGAGAAAAGCGCATCTGACGCTTGAGGCAGCTCCGTGTTCTCCTGAGAGAACTGTACGCCAAATAGGAAAAGATTAAACACCGGAGTAGCTGTTGAAAGTACTTACATACACATTTAAAACAGTGTCTAGGGAAATACAGCCTGCCTGAGGGAATGAAGTGCCCATCACCTACAGTACGCTTTCTTCTTTCCTCGTTAAAAAGTGGACTCAGTAGATACTAAAAGATGGCACGATTAACTTTATATATATTAAATACCTTATCAATACGGAATAAGAAGTTCCCATAAGCATGATCCGTGACTTTCCGTGTTTCTAGCGCACCCAGCCTTTCTCACAATCCGGAGCTTTCCTTTTCTTTCCTCTTAAAAAAATATCTCCTTTTGCCTTTTCACGGAACAAATGTAATCCGAGAGACGTTTAAAATCACTGGAAGTAATCAAAAATTACTTGAAGTGGTCTTGGTTTGAGCGTTCTGTTAAACGGGAACATCTATCCACAGCCATGCATCCATCTATCCGTCCATCGTCGCTGAGGTGTTGGTTACGCGGCGTGGAGCGGAGATGCGCGCGGGAGGCTCGCACCGTGTAGATTGCTGTGCTGAAGCTCCGTGGATGATTTGACACGAAAAAACTTGGCCCGGGAGCCAGGAGCCCTGACACGTGACGTGATGTCCGGCAAATGGACACGCAGAGCACAGTAGGAGACGCACCCGTACGCGCGGAAAAGGCACCAAGAGCCAAACTGGGCGCGCACGTAACGCGGTGTTTCATGCATCCCCATGCAGTAGGTAATAGAACAGGGTATGAAAAATACATTAGCCTGTACAGGTGTAAGCACAGAAACATCATCTTTTATTATTATTAAATCAGACATAAGCTCTACTAAAATAAACTTAATCCTCCTTGTAGTGTGATTTGGCTAAATTACTGTATTCTTATATATGCCTATTGTAACACAATGCACTTCTGTGCACTCCAACAAAGACAGGGCTAAAATCAGGTAGGGTACATGTTTCTGTGTTTCTCTGGAAATTAAATGGGGTTTAAGTTTTTGATCTGATCATACAGTGGCAGACAAAACAAAAAAGGATGTCTGTAACCTGTATTGCAAGGCCATTTTGATAAGTGGCTACAGTAGGAATTACAGGATGTGACACCCACTGGCCCCCAAAGACTTGTTCCCATACACAGAAAGCACTGGCAGTAAAAGGATAAATACACTGTGAAATCTTATTGTGGTGAACAAAAAGACAAAACGCTCATTAGAGTAAATTGTTTTCCAACAGCACTGGGTTGGTCAGGTATACAATACTTTATAATACCACTTGGAGTAACACATCCACACACATTAGGGCAGAATGAGCCCCAATTCATGGTGGCTCCAGACCCATCTAATGTAGTAAACATCTCATGATACAGGTTTCTAGGATCTGGTTTGGAGCCATAAACCCTTCTCATTCAAGACCATTTACTACACGTGAGGACTCCAGTCTCGACCCACCTTGTAGACGCATTATGTATCTTAAGATGCCTCAAGAGCTGATCCAGTCCAAAGTCAGACTGTCATCTCATGTGTGAGGGGAGTCAGCAGGAGGAAATGAAAGAGGGGCCATCTTGTAATACATCAAGAGAAGGAACTGTGTTAAACCACATAATTGGTTTTTTACAGAACCTGCAAATATAATCCAACCCAAGCAAATATAAAAGACAATAAAACTGCCATGAGTGTTGTATTAATGTTAAAGTTTATAAATATGAATCACAAACTACACCCAGTGCCGGCAAAATACACCCAGGCTTTACAAAATAATAATAATAATAATTTTCTTTTTCATCTTACAGTTAAAATGAATGAGTGAGGAGTTAGTGAAAAGTTGGCCTTTTAAAACTAATTGCTCATACGTTTACTCATTATCTGTCAACGTTTGCTCAGTATAACTGTCATGATTCAGTCCATGGATTCAAACAGAAAAGTGTTTGTTTTGCAGCACGTCGTTGTCTTTATGGGCAATTCCATTTGACAGTCACTTTAAACTCCCACGCTGCTCGGACCATCGATCACAAATACATTTCATGAAGAGCGTTTGGACCCTAATCAGCCCTAGTGTCAGGGCCCACGCTGGTCAACCGTGGTGTCTGAGCAGGAGTCAAAGCTTCCCCCTGAAATCAAATCCTCAGGGTTGATGTAGCTCTGACAGCCGACTGGAGGAAATCTGAGCAGTCAAAAACAAAAAAGTTAGATATCATTCAGAGACAAAAACTTTGTGGGACATTTGGGGAGAGATACAAAGACTGAAAAGCTGTTCCTGTGTTCCTGGTAGATCGCTCAGTCTGGCACGCCACACTAACACAAAAGGCTGATAAAACTATTTTGAACTACTGTACCAGTGCTGCTTCTGTTCCCACTGGAAACCGGCGGGGGGGGAGGGGCGGCAGTGGAAGACTACTGCTACAAGTCACTGCACAAAGTGAGAAAGAAAAGCTTAGATTATATGAAACAGTGGTAAAGACTGAATACACTCACTTTTGCCAGAGTTAACTTTTTAAAAATTCATTCAAGGGTAAGGCTGATGTTATTTTAAGTTTAAAAAGCTTTAAAATATCCTTTATTAAAAACAGCACACAAAGTGAACCACATGTGTGCTCTTATATCAGAGAA
>NW_018127915.1:1222903-1239606 GCF_001952655.1 Monopterus albus
GGGATTTACTGAACTGAGTGATTGTGATCAGTTTTAGTGTACGACTTCAACACGATGTTCATTTTAACATCAACACATCATGTCAAAGTGTAACCAGTACTTAACTGAAGTATGCAGTACTCTGAACTTTATGGTTTTATGCAGTAGCAGTGTACACCAGGAGCAGCCACACTGTTTTCAGGTTCTGAACAAATCTACTTGTGACCTGCCTGCCACAATTAAAAATAGCAAGTGGCGATCCACTTCATCTGTCCATCCATTATCAGCTGCTTATGCAGGGTTGCATCTCAGGGGGCAGGTGGTTGAGACAGGGGGCCTCTCTCCCCAGGCAACGGCACTTTCCTTCACTTAAAATGCTGGTAAACAATCTCTTAAACACGTACTTAAGACTCCAGGGGGTTTTGAGGATGACAGTTTCTCAAATGTGTGCAAACTTCTAATGATTAGTCAACTAAGCTCTTGACCACTAATTCAGTCTTTTATTGAACTGAATGTTTTTACAGCTTTATTGTGCACTAAAGGATAAGCTGCACTGAAACAAACTGAATAAACCCCAAGCATATGGATGTAAAACTGATCAAAATTATGATTTGCCATTTGAAGAACTGACAGGGGAGCCATGTCCCTGAAAGCCTATTGAGAAGTTGACTGTTTAATGGAGGCCCATCTCTGCCGAAACACTCTTCCTGTTATCAGTCTACTGAATGAGACATGACATTATATAAAGTAACACCCACTGTGAAGACGTCCTGATCACAACAGGAGAAAAACGTACATGTGTCTGTGCGTCTCCATTCATTCTCGGCTGCAAACAAAGCGAGCGGCGCGCTGACAGGCCGGGCTCCGCAGCACATGCCCCTCTGACACCTGTATTCCTCTCCCACTTGTCTGCTTCTCCCCCCGCCATCACATCAAGGAGCTTATTGGCCCCAACATGGCCCTCACAGGACCTTTGCCAATGCCAGCTCCAGTTTCACTCCGCTCTCAGCTGCCCAAACGCCTGGTTTGAATTTCCTCAAGGCATCTTGGTTTTGCAGCATGTTGTGTCTCATATTTTGTTGGCTCGCTTCTCTTTTATCGCTCATGAATATCACCTGTGATCTTGTAGCCTGACTGCTCGTTTTAGAGCACTTACATCTACACTGTAGTGTAGCTTCAGTCACAAACTCCACAAGTTAACAAACTGACTGTGCCACATCTTTAGGGAAGAAACTGCCACATGCCTAAATCAACAGACACGCATGTGCTTCCCACAGATAATCAATAGTCCTCCATCAGCCTGCATGCTCTGCCTTCCATTCCCTGGGTGTTCCAACCACCTCTTCTCCATCCTATCATTCACCATCCGCCCCTCCACTATGACTCTCACACTTTCATCATCCTGCCTTTTCGTTCTGCTTCTTTCATCCCCTTCTCATCAGCACCCATCACACGATTCAACTAATGCACAGTGATACGTTGGAGGAAAGAGGAACATCACTGCTCACACACACGAAGTAATGGGTTTTGATTCCTGTTTCTAGATAAATCTGAAAAGGCAGGACATCCAGATAGACACGGACCAAGAAAGATTTTTACAGGACATGAAGACAATTAAATTAAATCCACTGTTTCTTAAATTTCTCCTCAAATATAACACTCTGTGGCATATGCAAATTGTCATATATAGAAAGGTTTATCATGCCTGGTTGCAGCTGCATTAATATGAGTAAATGTGTATTGAGTGTAAGAACAGAAACATCATCTTTGATTATTACATGACATACTGGCCAAAGGGGGGGGGATGATAGTATGAGCAGAAAGAGCAAACATGGCTGACATACTAAGGATAATCACCTTTATTGGCCAAGTATGTTACACACAAGGAATTTGTTTCTAGTACAGAACCGACGGCAGCCATCTGCGGCACCACCTCAACCGATGGCTCTAACCATCGGGGTTCAGTGTCTTACCCAAGGACACTTTGACATGTGGACTGCAGGCACCAAGATTCGGACCTTCAACCTTCTGGTTGGGAGATGACTGCTCTACCCACCGCACCACTGTCGCCTCCCCTAAAAAAGTCATAGTAGCTACAAAAACAGAAACTAAAAAATCTAAGTCCTACCCATGCAGTTTTACTGGCACCTGATCAGCGTGGGAACACACGGTGATGAATAAACACAAAGTCTAGGAGCAGTTCTTAAAGATTCCAGCATGATCTCTGTTTCTCTCTGCTCTAACTCACCTTGTTCTGTAATCTATCTGAGTTTGATGTAACTATCTTTCCCTCATCTATTTCTTCTCTGTGCCCCTGTCTCTGGGCGCTGGAGTCTTCTGACCAGGTCTGCTGACGTATCTGAGACGGGGGAGACCTTCCTTCAGGGGGTTTTCCCCAGCATCAGCAGCAAAACGGGTGCTTCTGTACTGTACATGTGCAGACATGAGTGCATTGCAAAAAGCCACTGAAATATGTATATTCTTGATGCATTACTGAAGTCAAACTAAGAACAGTACACAGAGATGTGAAAGAGAAACCGGCACAGCTAGAAAGAGACACAAAAGCATGTAAGAGGTATTTTTGTTTTTCATGCCTCTGTCTAAAATGATCAGTTTAATTAGGCTATGAGAGAGGAAAAAAATATATGTGCATTTATAAACACCACAGGAGCAGAGGAAACGGTTACATAATCACACACACACACACACACACATACGGCATGGTGCTGCATCAGAGACAGCTATAGGATGAAATCTGTCATGCTGAGTCCACTCAGTCATACTCACTGGCATGTGAAAGACACGTGTGTGTGGGTGTGTGTGTGTGTGTGTGTGTGTGTGAGGCATGAAAGTGCATCAGATCCCCTCGTATCTGCACACAGCCAGTGTTCACACATCATCTGTCGACTCATCTGCATTCAGTTGTGAGTAACTATGTGTTATTGTTAAACGTGTATGTGATACAGTTTATAGGTGATGCTGAAAGCTAAGGGTTCAGGCAAATCCTCAGTCATCCAGGTCGTAGTATGCTGAAAAAACTTAGAAGGAAGCATCTGGACGTAGTTTTACAGATGTTTCATCAGTTCTCCACCTCCACCACCTCCTGCTCACCACCAGTCGGACAGAACTGATGAAGCCTCTTGGATGAGAGGTGAAACGTCTTCTACCTAAAACTACGTCCAGATGCTTCCTTCTAAGTTTTTTCAGCACTCTTATGTAGTCCTGCTGGGCTGAATGTAAGTTTCTCCATCAATAAATAATTTAGGTTTGTGAAACACCAAATTATTCAATTAGTGTCCAGGTATTTTAGCAGCTAAGAATCTGATCAGTTGTAGGAATGTCCCTTTGTACATGTGAATCTGTCTGCTTTTATGTATTGAAAATAAAAAGAAATATACACACACACAGGATTTGACCACCTGCTGGCCTCTTGAAAAATATCAAACTCATTTTCAACACAAAGAGCTGCAGGATGCAAGGCATCCTCACCCACATTCCCTCCCACTGGTGGACTTCAAACCACTTCAGAGGGGAGAGAGAGACACAGAGAGGCCGAGACCAAAAGAGGGAAGAGAGTGAACAGAGAGGATAAAGGTATACAAAGAAGAAGAGAGATGGAGAAAGAGAGGTACAAAGACAAAGAGCACTGAATCCACAGATGCAGAGAGAGAGAATGTGTCAGCAGCAGTAAAGACAGTAACATCTGGATTATAATCTGGTGTTGTATAACAGCATCTGGCAACACACTTTGTGACCTTACATTAACACATGAATGGAAAAATCACATACAGAGCAACAACCCTGCTAACACACAATTAGTGAGAGCTTTGTGACAGCTGCTGTGTCAGGTCCACAATTAGCATCTTAAGACAATACTCAACATTATGTAATGTGAGTGATGGGTAGGTCGCCTGCCTCTAGGTTCAGTTTTGAGTCATTATATCCATAAATCTAGATGCAGATACACAGTTTTTCCAACAGATATTCGCTCATGTGGTGGTTTGAAGATGATGGTGGAGACACGTCGATGCATCATCTCCCATAGCTGCTCAGCTGGGTTGAGATCTGGTGACTGTGAAGGCCACAGCATATGATTCATATCATTATCATCCTCATCAAATGCTTCAGTGTGGTCCCCTTCTGTCCCATGGGTGGAGACACTGTCACCCTGGAGGAGACCAGTCCCATCAGGTTTTTCCTTTAATTTGTCACCTGTCTTTATGTCTTGTAAATAGAAAGGTGGGGAGCATATGATACCCTGTCAGTTTAAATGAAGAGAAATTATAGGTTTACCCATTACAATAAGGATATATATGTGGTTAGATGGTGGATTGCCCCCTTTACTTCTTCACTGTCTAGCACTTATTCATCACTGTGTGCTTCTGCCTGACTTTCCATTCCACTGAGTGTGTCTGAAACAGTTGTCAGATGAGTTTTGACTGTCTGTCACATTATGAGCTCCTGCAGAGAGACAGATACAGAGCGAGACAGAGACAGTAAATAAGACAGTGTGTTGAGAGTGAGCGCTAGCTGAACAGAGAGCACGGATAAAGGTGAGACAGTGAACCAGACACAGAGAGGGAAAGACAGCATGAGATGGAAATGACACAGAAATAAACTCAAAGACGAGCAGACAGAGGTGAAGAAACCGTCTTCTGCCGCTGAGTCACACAGCTCTGTGAAATCTCACTACACTTCCAGAAACTTCTGAGCAGTCCTCGCATTCTCAGCTGTGTAACACGGTGCCTGCATTTGTCTGCGCGCTGCTGCAGCTGTGCATACCAATCAGAGAGATTTAACCCTCTCACCCCCAGTGAACACCCCCCCACACACACACACACACACACACACACACACACACATACACATACACAAGCATCTCCCTCACACTACCCACTAATACCCTCTGCTTCCCAACAACCAGGACCAATCACTGCTGCCGGCCACCGTGTGTGTGGATTTGTCTGTCTCCAGCTTCACATTCACATACCAAAACAATATTAGCCGGTTTATGTTACCCAAACTATCTTAACATTAACTGAACTACAAAAAAATACAAAAGGCTTTTTATTAAAATCAACATACCTGAACGTCCACTTGGCTCACAGAACTGAGTGCTGTCATACTGTGCTTCTTTGACGTACAGCTGATGAGGAACAAGGACACAACTTTACCGTGCTAATGCCAAGAAAACCGCTGCAATGATTTACAAGTTGTCAGTCAACAGAATTTCCTCACTGAGCAGCAAACATCTGCTAACAAGGTTTACAGATTGCCAAACCTGTCACTCAGCCTGAATAATTTAGTGTTGCGTCTCTTTGTTTGAGCCACCGTTCACACTGTGGCCGATAGGTTATGAAGTACACACACGCACACACACTTCTCAACATAATTGGTTGTAGGAGCAACCCTTTCAAATTGCAGAGTCAAAGTGCCTCTTACAGGCCCTTAAACTTTCTGAAATATTTCTCTTTTCACACAGGTAATATTTAAAGTATTATTTAAATAAGGTAAGATATGAATTTAGGTTCTGAGTTGGCAGGAAAATGTGTTCAAAGCTCCAAAACACTGACAGCGACAAACCTTTATCAACTGAGGACTCAGTGTGGATCGAGCTACATCCTGGCCTGCATGCATTTCTTTCCACAACTGCCATAAACACCGTAAAAGACAGCTGATGTTCTTTAAGACAAATTTCCCTGTATTCCTTTTCCCCCACTGCATTACTGATGGTAAATCAGATGTTGACTGGGTTAGAGCAGCAAGATTTTATGTGGGCATGCATCTAAAAATGTGAAATTTACAGTAACCAACCACAGTCCACACACAATAGACGACAATTAAAGAGTAACTAGCAATTATTTTCATTATTCCTTCATTTGCTGATTCTCAATTAATCAGTCAACAAAGTGATGTCTACTCAGATAAGCTGGAACAAAATGTTTTAGCATTTTTCTTTACAAAACAAAATAAAATTAAGAAGATAGATAGATAGATAGATAGATAGATAGATAGATAGATAGATAGATAGATAGATAGATAGATAGATAGATAAACAGTAGCTTCCAATAAAAGCTAGAAGCTACTGTGTATATGCTCTATCTCACTTTCCCCTTTCTTCACCGGTTTCTCCATTCTCACTACACTTTCAGCTTAATTTCATCATCCCCCTCTCACACACAGACACACACTGTATAGTGTATGTGCCCAAATCTACCAGTGCACAATGGGTTAGGAAAAGTTATTACGCTTCGCTCTAAAAGATGGAGAAGGAGGGAAGTAGATGAAGAAAGTGAGAAGCCATGGGACAAGTGAGGGATGTGAGAATTAACCATGAGAACCTGCCACGACAAGGACCCAAAGCATCAAACACACTCTCTCTCTCTTACATTTTGGCATCAAACACACTCTCTCTCTCTTACACAGACACACACAATCACACTTCCAAAAGGAAATGGATTAGTGACGGGGTTGTTTGCAGGTAGATTGGATGAAATGGCCGTTCACCGTTCAGAGAGTTTTAGGGAGATGCTCCTGTGTGCGTGTGTGTGTGTGCGCGCGCGCATCACTCTCTCATTAGTGAAAGCTGTTAAGCCAGCTCCATGGAGGTGATGCCAACACAGACCTCGTTAGGAATCCTCTCCTCTAACTTCATGATCCTCACAGGAGAACAGAAACTCACGTTCACACACGTGCACATGCACCCTTTCACATACACACAACAGCACATGTAAAGGCTGTGTATAGTAACAGGTTCTAATATTTGACACTCAGTTTAAAATCCTCCAAATATGTGTGCATGCATGTTCTTGTTCTAGCTACATATTGAGGACCATAACAGTATTTTTGATACAAAATGAGGACATCTTTTGAAAGTGGGGACATTTTGGTTGGTCCTCACTTTGTGAAACACCTTCCTGAGGTTTAAGAATTAGGTTTAGTGTTAGGATTGGGGATTTTGTTCTGATGTTTATGGTAAGGGGCTAAGAATACATTGTCAGTGTCCTCACAAAGATAGAAGTACAAGTGTGTGTGTGTAGCCTTGTTGTTCTGTACTTGTGGGAACAGAAATCCAAGATCATAATTAAAAAATATGGCCCTCAAAGAAAGATTAGTGTCCACTGATGTGATCTAATCTAAAGCCCTTGCAGGAGAATGACTTGCTGATACTGACACACACACACACACACACACACACACACACACACACACACACACACACATTGGACCTTTAAAACCAAGTCTTAACCTGCAAACTGTCCTTTGAAGCTGTGAGGACCAGTTACAGTCTTTAAAATACCAAAACATCCCCACATTTAAATTGAACTACAATTTGTTCACACGACTATAGAATAACATTCACAAACACACAGTTCTGACCTAGAGAGGCTGTGAGGTTGGCTGTGTTGGCTCACTGGACTGAAACATCACCACAACCTCTGAAAAGTTTCTTCAAGCATAACGACACACTCAAACCCTGCTGGAAACCTTTCTCCCCACATATTTTGTTTTACCGATTGACAGTGTGCATCTTTGTTTATTGTACCTCATCTTGTTTTTTTTGCAATGACATTTATGTAACATATATTTATGAACATTTGATTGGCAGGTCATCTGACTGGCTATGATGATGTTGTGTCATATAGATCACCTGTGTCTAATGGGTCACAGTGATTCTCACCTGAAATGTCTGTGCTTTGAGCTCTGTTTGAATAAATGAGTCCTGAGATGTGCTGTCCTTGTTTATAACAGTTAGGGAGGAGCCAGAACATTTCATGGATTTCTTAATGGTTTTAGAAAGTTGACAAGAAGACAACACCCTGGAAGCTCTTTAAACACAAAGCATCACTCTTAGTCCTCCATGCACACCATATTAGCATGTGGACAAATCTAAATCTAAACAGACCTGCTGTGCCTAGTTACGTTTTCTAGCTATGATTTGACAATCGCTGTAGGGATTAGTGTTTAAAAAATGGCCAATTTCACTTTCAGTGTAATTACTTGTGACTGATTTTAGAGTAGAGTGGGCCCCATGTGGCGCTTTAACACAGCAGAACAAAACACTTCTGAGATTGTACATCTTGATCAAAGACACTTGGAAGCACCAACCCTACCACTAACAGACAACCCACTCCACCACCTGAGCCACAGCTGCCCCATGGACAAACCTAAACAGGTATCAAATCTCCACTTTTCTATTATTAACATAAGGTAAGATGACTTTTTCATGCTCTGCCACAGTACAATAGGCCCCAAATACACATTAGCCTATTATTAACTGTTTGTTTGAGGACACTTGCTCTGCCTGTGATACTACAGTATGTCAATGGTTTATGCCCTTATCAAGATATTTTGTAAATCTTTCATACCAGCCAGTGCAAAGCCACTGCTGTGGGCTATATGTTTGTGTACTTTGTGTATGCTTGCTGTCAGATCATAACCTGCTTTGTGAGTAAATAACAGAGTTGGTGGTGGCTATTTTATCATCAAAACAACATTTATTGTGTAACTCTGAATCTCTATGAGCAAGTGCACAGCCGCCGTTCTCTGTGTGTAGCCCGTATTTTGTGTATGTCTAATTGCATTAGTATCCCTTTCATTGAGAAATATGTTACTGCATGTTCATTATAGCGTATTTTTATAACCACATAAGAAAACACGCATGACCAATTTTACACTATATATCATTTATACAGATCTTTTATATATGTGTGCACGAGTTCCCACTTGAAACGCTCCCATGGCTATGCTGTGTGAAGCTTTCTATTGACTTTGTATGGACTTCTACTGTTATGGTCTCATCATTTATAATAAACTGACCAACTGGGAAGTCTCAGTGCATTCTTGTTTGTGTGTGTGTGTAGTGACTGAGAAAGAGCACTTTTCAATTGATTTATTTTCTCCTGGGAAGCTGCACAGGGCAGCTGCTGTCATAGAATGGATCAAAGGGGATTCCTGGACAGGCTGCAAAGGAGAGGGGAGGAAGAGAATCTATGGAGGATGAGAAGTTATGGAGGAGGAGAAGCTATGGAGGACGAGAAGCTATGGAGGACGAGAAGCTATGGAGGACGAGAAGCTATGGAGGACGAGAAGCTATGGAGGACGAGAAGCTATGGAGGAGGAGAAGCTGTGGAGGAGGAGAAGCAGAGAAGCTATGGAGGAGTATGGAGGAGGAGAAGCTGTGGAGGACGAGTAGCTATGGAGGACGAGAAGCTATGGAGGACGAGAAGCTATGGAGGACGAGTAGCTATGGAAGACGAGTATCTATGGAGGACAAGAAGCTATGGAGGACGAGTAGCTATGGAAGACAAGGACGAGAAGCTATGACGAGAAGCTATGGAGGACGAGAAGCTATGGAGGACGAGTAGCTATGGAATTAGAGAAGCTATGGAAGACAAGAAGCTGTGGAGGACGAGAAGCTATGGAGGAGGAGAAGCTATGGAGTTAGAGAAGCTATGGAAGACAAGAAGCTGTGGAGGACGAGAAGCTATGGAGGAAGAGAAGCTGTGGAGGACTTATGGAGGCTCTACAGGGTAGTAATTACCTTAGCTACTGTGAGAGGAAGTCGCTGATTTAACATTTTTTTGCAACCTTTTTCCCAAAGCACTTCCATTTCTTTGTAACACAAAATAAAATAAACTAGAATTTCACCTTTTTTGTACTTGTTTTAAAGAACAGTCTTCCGACTTCTAATGCTTATTCATCTCTCATATTTGGTTTATTGGTACACACAGCTAAGACCTTTGCAGTCCAACACTACATATACAATAGGATTAATTTAATAACTTGTACAACATCAAATGAGTTTGGGTCTCACAGAATTTGATGCTGTCCCAAGCAGCTACTGACAGAGGCAGGACTGATGTTCAAGTCTATTTGCCAGTGTGTGACTTAGTAAGAGAGTAAGGAGTGTGTTTGTGTGTGTGAGGGTGGAGGTGCCATTATGGGAGGAGAAACCAGCTGTTTATATATTGCTTGTGATTTTAATTTGTCGGTCACGTCCTTTGTGTCTGGCGCCAACTGTGAGTGCAATTTCCTGCAACATCTAAATGAACTCTGTTAAATAAAGCGATTGTGATTCGGTGCACAGGCTGTTTTCCTTCAACAGAGTGAAGTTCACATGGCATAGGAGTACTTAACGTAAAAATTCAATCTGAGTAGTTATATTTTCCCCTAAATACATACTTTCATAATGCTTAAACATTTCATGATTTGGCTCACTGCTAGTACTGTCTAGCTAATTAGCTCTCGAGGTGTTACTGAGTGAATTAATTGTTTTATAATCACAACCAATTAGTGTCTTGTATACCACAGTGTCAACAAGGATGTGTACACGAGCTGTGTGAAAGTGCCAAGTATCCCTGTTTGTGACGAAAAGGAAAGAGACTAAGAACAGAGGTCAGGACACCTCAGGTGGAGAAGTGAGGTTTAAACTGAAAGCTTGTTTTCCTGTAATTTGGTATTTTTTAATAATAGTTGGACACTTTGGGAAATGCACGTGTTAAAAATAGCTTAGCTTAACGCAGCACAAAGCCTGGTGCTCTATTAAAAAATCCTCCACCAGTGCAGTTAAAACTTGCTAATTCATGCCATATCTTGTTTTTTTTTAATCTGTATAAAAACTATAGTGTAGTCTAGAAATGACATTTTTTTGTTTACAGAGTTCAGTTGTCATTTCCTGGCCGGGTGCAGACTTGTAGGGTTGTATTTTCGCTATAAGTTTAGCATAAAAATGTTTACTAGCGGTGCTGGTAGATGGATTTTGTTACCTTTGTCGTTAACGCTGTAGTAGACCAGGACAGGCTAACTGTTTCCAGTCTTTATGCCAACTTTCTGCTGACGACAGACATGAGATCATCTACTCATTTAACATTAAAGACCATTAATATCCCTCTAAATGAACTGTGCCTACACTTGTCATGAGTGTCCTCCGTGTCCTCTACTGTACCTACAGGCCTGATGAAATTGTGGTGTACAACCACTTTACTATATTATGATTAGGAATAAGCACAGTGGTAGTAATTTTTCAAATGACAACAAGGACATTCACCAGGACATGATGTTCAAGTTCACACCATCTCCCTCAGGCCACCCCATCCCACTACTGGGCCGACATGCTGACCAACCAGTAGGAGTCCCAAAATCATTGCATGCCTTCATCAGACCAGTTTTACAGCTGAGTTCACTGGAACCACCATGCAGGCCTGAAGCACTGCTGCTGGGAGCTGCATCTCATTTCCTGCTTTGAGTGGTAAGCCTATAGCCTTATATTGGACTTAGTAACTCAGTGACTACTAAATAGGCTATTAAAACATCAAATGCTACTACTGGCAGCTCTTGAAGATGCCTAATAGACGTGAGTGGGGATGTGAGTCAGGCTCCAAGCTGTGTTAGACAAAGAGTGACAGTATTAACAGCATTAGTATCAGCAGGGTTTATCTCTATCAGCCTGAAGTCGCCTTCAGTCTGCTCCGACACCTGCACACACACTATTCATTCACACAATAAAAAGCACAATCACGTGTAAACACTACTTGTGCACACAAATACTCACATGGAAAGTCCCTGAGCCCAGTAATGTTTTCCCTCTGTCCCCTGCATGTTTCTGTTATTACATTCAAATGTGTTTACTCTGGTGCCCATCTTGTGACAATGGAAGAGACAGATTGGAGGCACCACGTCAGTGCACGGGGCCATGATGGAAAACGAATCTCTGCCATTCAAACACCCCACTCCTGTGACACCATCGGCCTTTTTGACGTGATAAGCTCCGCTGAGCGGAATTCAGGAGAGTGATTTGTGGCTCCTGCAGGTTGGCAGATTGCCCTGTGGTGGCAGAAAAAAAGCCCCTGAACATCTGTACTGATTTCAGCATGTCATGTTACTCCTGATCAGTTTTAGACTTTGATAAACATAGTGTATTTTGTTTGTCCAAAATGAGATAAGGGCACTTGATCTACAAAAGGCATTTTTTAATCATCCTGGTCATGATAATATCTCAAACCAACGTTTTGCTCTGACTTTCTAACCTGATGTGCTTCAACTGAATCAGATTCACTAAGAAAACCTGAGCGCATAGTAAATGTTAGTATTTCATTTTATGATACTTCACACTTTTAATCAACTCAGTGAAATTTTATACTTTTACTTGAAACGTGATTGACTGTTAAAACTTATTCTGCCTAGTAGTAAATACAGACAGGTGAGAAATGAAATCCAACATAAAATCTCTCACTGAGGTGCTGGACCTCCACGTGCCACCACAGCAGCTTCAGTGCACCTTAACTCTCCAAGTCTCTGAACTCTACTGGAGGGATGAACACCATTCTTCCAAAAGATATTCCATCAGAGTACTGTAGTGTTGTAGTACTCCAGACTACTTTTTGTCTCATCTCGGTCTCAGACAAAGAGGCCCAGAGATTTTATTTCAAGGCCAGCCAAGACAACAACTGTGGGGAAAGTGCCTGTGCATTATCTGTTTTATTAGCATCATTACCAAGGTTGTCCCTACAATATAAGCACTTAGGTGCAGTGCCCAAATGTATCTGTGGAGCGACTTATGACAAATTAATGTAAAAACGGCAACATATCATGAATATACAACAACAAGAGCTTTATGCTGGAAAAATGGAGGTGGCTTGATCTCAAACATCTGATGCATCATTTATTTTTATCAATTGGCAGCTTCACTGAGAAACCTAGTGAAGCTGAATTTCACTGAAATAATTTTATCGAGATCATGCATGTTTTATTTTTACATATTCATTTCTATTGTGCAAATCTGATTATGTGGCACACTCCTTCCTATTAGTGATCAGCACTAGTTTTCTTTTCTTCCATGTCAAAAATCTCTTTTTCTGCTTTAATTGCATGTCATTTTGCTTTCTAATAAATAGGCAGCTAACTTTAACCTTGATAGCGGTTCTGTATATCATTCTTTTATTAATTAGATTCATTCAGCTTTTGCTCTGCTTTGGTTTTCCCCTGGTCATGTACAGACCATTAAAGAGACCATTTCCTCAGTTTCACAACACCTTCAAAGACATAATACTGTATATACGACCTGAAAATGGATCGTTCTGTACTCCTTCTCAAGTAAAGTTGAATATATCCTGGAGTAGTTTTACACTGTTGTAGTTTTATTTTGCATTAGTAAATGACTGACTATTCCTATCCTGTCAAAAGAATTTTAAAAAGAGCAACGAAGTCAATGGAACATTTTAAGCAGTATTCTTTACTTGCAGCAAGGAGACAAGTCAGCATGAGCATACAGAGTTGTCTGAGTAAAATAGATCCGAACAGCACAATATATACCCTGATAACACGACTTAGATGCTAATCAAGCTGGCACACATGTTTATCTAACAGTTGACAGTTGTGTCCCGCTTCGTCTGGAACATCCTGTAGTAGATGGATCACAACACACAGAGTTTCATAAGAAAGATAAGATGTACTTCAGCTTACACAATCAGTTTCTCACAGGTTTCTGTTCTGAAAGTTTAAAACCCATTGAATAGCATATCAAAAATAATGTTTAATAATGTAATTCTTATAACATATCCCCATTACATCTCTCAAGTTACAACCGACAAGACTCAGAAACAGAGGCCAGGCAGTTTTCTGTGCCTATTAAACTAAATTTAAAGACCAATGAAACTGTTTAGATAATTCAGAACCCATATTTCCCCTTAGGGCAGGGACACAACAAGCCTATGTCAAAGCCCTAGCAGCAATGAAGACTGACTGTTGCACAGCCTCCTTCATCACTTGAACACGCTGTAATAACTACATCCAACGGCCAACAATACTGTACGTTACATACGTTCTGCGTCTGGGTGAGAGAAATAACTGTCCAAACCAGCTGATGGCCATACTCTGTATTTCACATTCAAAAAGGGAAATAGGAAGACCTGGGACTGTTGATATCCAAACTGAAAACAAAGCATCTCTCACTCACTACAGAGGGTTTATAGTTGCTTCTAACTGAGAAGATGTTTGATAAGAAGTTGTAAATGGCACTGGAATCGTCAGCCATGGCTCTTTTGGTTGTAGAAGAAAAAAAACAAGGCCGCAGAGGCAAAAAATAAAAAAGGAAAAACTGCACTAAATTGTTGAACTCAAGGCTACTACAGCAACAGACTTTCCCAAACCTTTCCATTCTCATGCATTGATTTGCTAAGCTGAACAGTCTCTCTCGACAACAGAGCCCACTTCCGATTCAACATCCAAACAGCCGCAGAAAGGGTCTTACTAGTGCCAACACACTACAGAAACAAGGGAGACAGATGCTCATCGATGAGCGAGTGTTGGCTCGGAGTGTCACGGACCGTAGCCTTTAGTAGGCTGCACACCTCCCAGGGCTACTATGTCCCTCTATTCATCCAATTTGATCCAAGTGTCCATCATGCTGTTACTCGGTGTGAAGAGTCCCACAGAAACCTGGTTTGGATATTAAAAAGAAGCACTGGTGCGGGTATATTACTAAGTAGGCAAACTCATCACAGACAGATACAGTGGATGACACTACTGCAAGATTCAGCACTAAATCAAAGCTTTAAGTTTGTGCATCAAGTCAGGATTTAAGGGATTTAAAGAGTGACAATGAAGTCACCACAGTTGAGGGTTGTTAATAGTTCTGACAGCCATCCCTGCTCCCACTGACAGGCATCCCTGGCCTGCAGCCTTTTTATTTATGTTACTCACATAGTATCAAACTAAATCAATCACGCAGTATTCACTGTCTCTTTCTCCTCACCCCTTCTCATACAATCACAAAGATACCTAGAGGCATGACTGCAAACACACACACACACACACAGTACACATACCTAAGGAACAGGTAGGTGATGTCATTGAGGTTTCTAGTTGACCTGTCATTGAAGCCTCAGGCCTCTTGTTACAGTAGAACTGGAGGGATGTGGTCACTCATGCTGTCATTAATGAATGAACTGTAACCAGTGGTGTGTGTTGGTGTGTAAACAGGTTAAGTGCATAGTAGGAAGGGGAATACACATGCAACTGCAAATGTATGTGTGCATGAGTTTTAAAGGCTGAAGCTAATTAAAGCGAGAGGTAAAACAGCCCTCCACACAGCGGTACAGTAAAATCTTGGAGAAACCATTTAACTTGTGTCAACACCACTCCACCTAGATTGTTTAAATTTCTCTAATGGACATCTGCATGTGTGCATAAAGTGGGAACTGATAACAATTAGGACTTTTCATTGATTTTGTGGTGAATGTTTCACACACAGAGAGCTAAAGAAGCAGCAGCTGGACTCTTTGATATATACTGAAAGGTTGATGGGGTCATTGATCAATACCTTTGACTTAGTGATTATTGCTGCGTTTCCACTATTGGAACCTAACAAGCGGTATACCCTGTACTTCCTTTAAGCGACACCAAGCATAGCCTCTGGGCTTGGCACCGACCGTCCTGCTTTGTTTTTCCACTGTATTTTTTCTCTGTCGGTCTTTGTTTAGAGGGGGGAGGGGCTGCACCTCTCTCACACATGCAGTCAGCTGTCTTTTTACACATGGTGCTTGTAATGCTTGAGGTGTGAAGACGCGGACATTTAACCAATCACCGGTGACTGTTCTGTGTGCACACACCCCCTCCCCCCCCTCGCAAACGGCAACACAAACTGGAAACACAACTGCACTGGCTCTAAACACATTCTGAATGTACATACCTCACATACTGTATATCATAAGGCCAATAGTGAGATTAATGAAGTCCACACACATACCTTAAATCAGATTCTCTGACATTTTAAACTTACTTTTTCTCAGGTGTCACACACAACACTGCAAACACGTGACTGCAGTTTCAAACTTTTACTATGGAGGCTTAAAGCCTAGCTTTCAAAACAGTAGACAAGTGTCGTCATCTGGGTCAATAGGATGAACACTTCCCAGCATCATGTCAGTGTTTTCTGCTGGGTACATGCACACGCTGGGGTCACAGCCCTGGAGATGGATTATTGATTAAGTGGACAGTCTCCAGCTTTGAGCAGGGCCTCTCCACCTTATCAGTCATCTAAGCATCACAGGTGCATGACCACATAAAGAAGAAAACAACTGTAAGTCCTCCACGCTGTCAACTCATGCTGCTGACAATTAGCACAAATGCAGACAACAATGAAAATCTGGGGAAATTGGACATTTTGCTTAGAAAAAGCTTTTGAGTAAAAAGACAAAAGCCAGCACAACATTGATAAAGTACCTAAATGATGTAGTAGTAAATATTTAATTCAGCCAGCGACATGCATTGCATGTCTGAGCATACAGACAGGGCTATACTGTGCACAGGTTACAAGATGAAATCATGAAGTTCATCTGGATAAAGGACAGAATCCAAGCACTGAGCCTACTGTTAGAAAGTCTAAGGCGACTGTGCATGATTTTTATACTTTTAAGCTCTTCAAGCTATGCGCACAGGCCACAGACATTATAACATGACTCTTCTTTGTTTAACTGTCACAGGCCAGATTAGGACCAAACACGGGAGACCAGGAAATCTGTTCTTTGTTTTTCCTGTGTCTCTGACAGTGATTACATAACCCTGCACTGCTTTACATAAGTGTCATTAGCCACTGGTACATTTCAAATTGTTAAAAAGCATTTAAAAAGCATTGTGCCTGCACTCCTGGTGGCCATGATCTAGTGTGGTAACATAAATACTTTTGGTTCTGGTGATAACTATAATCCTGAAGACCATCTTTG
>NW_018127915.1:1241323-1260949 GCF_001952655.1 Monopterus albus
CCGGAGGGAGCTGGAGGAAGTGTCTGGAGAGAGGGAGGTCTGGGCATCTTTGCTTAGACTGCTGCCCCCACTACCCGGTCCCGGATAAGGGGAGGAAAATGGATGGATGGATGGATATTGACAGTATAGTGTACAAAATACTTTCATATGACTGGGAACTAAACCTGTAAAAAGCTGTAATTTAAAATAAAATCACCAATGAATACACATAGAATGTAATTATACTTAATAAAGGTCTAAAAAAACAATAGTTAACATCATTATTAGACACTAAAATGAAGACAACAAATGATGAGTTAACCTTCTTTCCTCAAAAAGTCTCTTGTATTTCTCCTCTTCACCACTTTAACTAAATTACTATAGTGTTGGACACCAGCAGTGTAGACTACATGGTTCTCTGAGGATTATGATGGAAGAAAATCAAATTGTGCAGCTTCACACGTCTTGGCATCATTGCCAAGGCTCAGAAACGACCAGCTGGTGTGGAGAACACGATGGCCAAAGCTATGTGGCTAAGCCAATTTGCATTTGCATGTCAAATTATTTAATTCCAGTACTCAAAGTGCAGTAACTCTATAAACTGATAAAAAATACATTATGTTGCAACACCGTCGACCTGGCAGAACTGTAGATGTACAGAAGGCTAATTGCAAACACATGGAGTTTTAAGTGGAAAGGCTGTATTTCTACTGCACCGTCTTTTTTCCAAACATCAACTATTAATGCTCCGATTTCTTTCCACATCATAATAAACAAGATGAACTTTGAATCTTATTCAAAATTTCAAGGCAAAGGAAATGTACATGCTAATGTATAAGATGTAAATCTTTTCATTTCAAAGTGAACCGGCTGTACAGTAATATACAGTTTCTTAAGTTGCAATAGCATGTTCCAGATCCACAAAGAAAATGCATCTGTCACTGTAGCCTGAATAATCTGCTTTCATTTTGTTCAGGTTTGCGAGTTCTTAGACTCAGTTCTCCCTTCGGAGGGGATGTCTCACTGGGGATTTGTGAATCTTTCTCACGCTGGCAGTCTCTTCCTTTATATATCTAAAGATAAAAACTCCTTTTATTTTCTGTCGTTCTCTCTTACATGACAGTAAGTCCCATTCATATTATCAGTAGATCTGGATAATTTCACTGTCGCTTGGGGAAAATCTTTCCAATAAAGTACAAACTGGAAAATATAAAACATATCTATATATTTACTGGTGCAGCAAGGCCTCATGTAATGGGATGATGTATTGGGTGGGGAACAGAACAGCCTGAATGTTGCCCTCTCCTAGTTACTAACCTTAGAATCAAAAGGGTGCGCAGGGAAACAACAGAGGAAGAGGCTGAGAATATCTCTGAACATGCAAGTGAGAGCCAGAGCCGCACCACCGGCTTCAGACTCTCTCTCTTCATTCTATGTGAAAGCTTTACAGGAGTTCACACATTAAACAGAAATGCTACAAATAGAAAAAGAACATCTGCTTCCTCACTTCTGAGTTCAGTTTGTCATTTTTCTTTCTGCCAAGCTGACCTTTTATGACCCCTCAATCCACTGAACATGAACAGCTGTTGTGTGAAAAAAGTCATTTAAGTTCAGAAAAAGCTACTATGAGGCTTTAGCAAAATACAGTAAACGTAACAAAGAGAATGGGGAAAAGTGTGGACACACATTAAACTCCTGTCGTTTTCACTTTATCAGCCAGAAAAACATCATGGACAACTGTTTCTCAAGTTCTATTTAAATGGCAATTTCATGTTACACGTAACAAAAATGTTTTGCTGTTTGAGAAAGAGATAGGACACGGGTGGATTAAAAAAACCAAAGGATGCAGTTCAGACAAGCAAACACGCACACACACTGAAACAACAGACAACACCTGAAACAGGAACAAGAGAGGAGATGATGTCGTGAGGGCGAGAGCAGTGAGAGCACACACAATTATATTTAAGTGAATTATAACTGCCTAGTCATGATAATTATTATAATTTACATTATCAACACTGAGAAATGCAAAAGCCTTAGCAAAATATGCTGATTCGTACTTCTAGCAAAAGGAAACGGAAAGGATGGATGGAGATAGCAGATAGACGAGTGTTGCATTGAGGAAGGCAGAAAGATAGAGTGCTGATGAAAAAGGTGGGGAGGGAGGAGAAAACAACACGGTGGTGTAAAGCAGAACATTTTCATTGGTGCAGTGTCAATTTAGCCACATGACTTTGACAAAATGCACATTAGTAATTTGATTTTGTTACTTATAGTCTGTTTTTAGTCTGCTAGAATTACCACTTTGCAGTTGCATACCTCCACCGGCCGGTAAAATTCACAGGAATGTGACAGACGTGAGGTCACTGACCCTTGACCTTTGACCACCAAAATCTAATCAGAGTGAAAAAAAATCCCTCAAGCTTTTCCTGACATATCAAGTTCAAAAGGATGGGCTGGATGGATGTATTGCTGGCTGCGCCTATCAATTCATACAAAACTAAAGAAACCAGCCTTTTTAATATTTAGACCTTTGAAGCATTTTGAGGCTGTAGTTGTCATCTTTGTTGTATACAGTTACCATGGCTACTGTTTATTTTGTTCATACACAGTGTCCATGTCCCTCTGCTCTGCAGAAAACCTAGTGTGTTTTCATAAACAAAACATAAACACACCTTTTTTTTGTATGTACTAAATGAATTTAGGTGACATCAGATGACAGAGACAGAATGTTCCTGAATGCAAGATTCTTCCTATTGCTGGTGGTGAAACTAAATCAGCTTTTGAGCAGGAGATGGGATAGATTGTAAACTCTTTTACTTCCTCAAGAGCTACAGTTTGTGTTTGTACAGATGGTGCACATCGGTACATAAGACTTTGCATTAGGACAGAGAGAGAACACCTGCTCAGTGCTGCTGTCTTGCACCAATCTTTTGCAATGTGGGTCAGCATGTCCCTTCATTAAGCAGCATGTGACTGTATATTACATTTTATGCTAGTGTGCTTTACTTGGGAAAACAATAACAATTAGAATGAATGTGTTAAGATATAGCATATAGTGGGACTAACTAAAAATATACTGGAATAGATAAACACATTCCTTTGAGGAAATGATCACATGCTCTGTTTACAATCACGCCAGCTGCCTATTAACTTCTGTCACCACGTTTCATAAGTTCCTGCTTTTATATATGAAACTCAACTGTATGTAATGATCATTTAAGAGGGTGGGAGACAATGTGGGAGGAAGTGAGAGGGACGATAATGTGACTCCAACCCCTGTGTGTTAGGTTGGTCATTTCTGCAGCTGTGTCGCTGATATGTTGGACGAACAGGTGCAGGGACCTAAAGCTAAAGGCAAACATGCACATGCATGCAGGCTTTTGTTATTACAAGACTAAATCCTAATCCAAGTTCTAATATTAACCTTTCATCCAAGTCCTAAACTGAAACAGAAACATCACACTGAACACATAAAAATACACACAGCAAAATGTTTTTGTACCACACAAGATGCACCAGGCTTTTCATTTGAATGGATACTAGTTCACCCCCAGAATCCATCCCTCTGCCCTCCAACCAGTTTAGTCTAACAGCTGCGAATGGTGTGATCCCTTACTCAGCACTCATACACACACATGCACAACCACAGACATGACACATGCACAGCCTGGCAGACACACACATTATACTGCCACCTGGGTTGTGATTTTCAGCTTTGCCAACGTTAGAAGCAAGTTTACTCTAAAACCTAAAGATTTAAAATCTCTGGAATAATTTAGACGAGCTTTGTAAAACCAATAATGTGTTATCACCTGAAATTTTAAAAATTCCAGAGCTGTACACACACACACACACACACACACTAGAGCAGGACTGAATGACTGAAAGCATCTGTACTAACAAGTAGCTACAGGGCAACAACAATCAACACACCAGGCAGGGTAATTAACCCTATATGAGCTGAGCTGCAGGTTTTCAATTCCCCATATTGTTTATAAATTAAAGTGCGAGTGTGCACAACTGAAAACTAAAACTGCCCGCCCTAAACTCCCTGCACCATGTTTTTTTTTTTATTTATAATTTGTTATTTGTAGAATACAAGATGAAAAATCTGTTTATCTCAGCACATTAATAGTTTTCAGTCAAGTTTTCCACATTTTGTTGTTTCAGACTTGACAGATTTAACTCTTTTTTCCCTCATTAATCTACACACAATACGTCTCAATGACAAAGTGTTGGAGTATTTTGTTAATTTATTAAAAGACTGAAATATGGGTGACCTTGAACAATTCAGCCAAGAAGAATGGAAGAATATTCCAAAAGAAAATTAAGCTGATGTCGTTGCTGCCAAAGGTGCTTTATCCAAGTCCTAAGTGAAGGGTCTCAGTCTCCTGGGTCTGTCCTGGGCTGCCCCCTAGACTCCATTGAGGAGGTGGCGGACAGAAGGATGCTGGTAAAACTAACATCCATCGTGCACTACCCCTCCCATCCCCTGCACCACACAGTGGAGGCTCTGAACAGTTCTTTTAGCACAAGACTGTTACATCCCCAGTGTAAGAATGAGCGTTACCGTAGGTCGTTCCTCCCCACAGCTATCAGACTGTACAATACATCACTGCAGGGATAAGATAGGTGAAAGTATGAGGGACTATGTAATAGTCAGCTGAGGTGCAATACTCAAATCCTGGGGGTAAAATGCATGGTTAATATGCACATATGTAAATTCTGTTCTTGATTTTTCTCTTGAATAATTTATGCTGTTTTAAAATCTGGAAGTTGTTTATCAAGATATGTGTGTGTTGATTGTTCTCATGGTGTTATGTTGTTTGTTCTCCATTGCAGCTGAAAAACTAAAATTTCCCCATTGAGGGATTAATAAAGTACCTACCTACCTACTGTACCGGTCTGTGGGGTTTTTATAACCACACCTAATATTTATTTCTGCTTCCTCCTACAATCCAAAGACATGTCCCATCCTCTCCAGCTGATGAGCAAGAAAGAAACAGTTTCTTGTTGTGTTAGCCTTCATGTGTGAGAGAGCTCACATCTGTAAGTAACGTTAAGTAGTGCAGCTTCAGCCTCCTTGTGTCCTTGCATTTTTCATTAAATGCATTGACAACTGAATATCGATTAGTTGAAGTGGTTAAGGTGCATTATCTGAGCTAACACGACAGCTTCGCTGTCCATTTCTTGAACGAGCTCCGGTTTGGTTATGTTTAATTCATGAGGCGCCAGCACAGTGCCTGGATTAGACAGTGGCTGATGAATATGGATCAAGGCACCTACATACACACACACACACACACACAGACACACACACAACTGAAATGAAGCACTACCCAATAAACTCCAGGTATTAGAAATTTTCCCGACACCAACAGCCTCGCCGAGCAGTTACCTGTTTTTCTTTTTTTTTTCCACTGGTGACAGGTGGGTGTTTCTGTGAAACATGGTTATCACAGGAAATGACAGCAACAGCCCTGGTAGAACATCATCTGCATTTCTTGTATCTGGTTCTTGTAATTGCCCCTCTTCTCCCTGTTGCCCTTACTCTAGGCACTGTCTAGGCTGCAGTCGACTGAGAGGGGCAGCCCCTCGTAGCCAAAAGTGCCACTCAACTGGATTGTGTACATTTTCAAACTGCCCTTTGACTGTAGCTTTCAAACAATTCTAGCAATAGCTCAAGCATGACTTACAGAATGCATTTTGTGCAGTCGATGCCATAATATGCTTTAAGCAATATCCTTGCCTAATCCAAAGAAGTGCAATCACAGTTTTAGTATCCAATAGGAGTGATGCCACAAGTAAGTGAACAGGCTACTTGGCATTAGCAGACTAATTAGCAGACTAAAGCACAACAGCTGGAAAGAAACTGAAAACACTGCTGTCTTCAGAGAATCACAACTGTTCAGGTCACAGTGCAGGACAAGGTTTGACAAATGATGTCTGCAGAGCGCAGCACAGAAACACTCCAGGCCTAAAAACTGTCCTGTTATTTCAGTGCAGGTTGCTTTCAAGGTAAGTTCTGTGGCAGTGTGGGAGATGGGTGAGCCAGTCAGCCAGGCCAAAAACATTTAACAGAAGTTTAGATGGTGAGAGGACCCTTCCTCCTCCTCTTGTTACATCATCCTAGCTTCCCTTCATTCTTTCCTCTGTTGCTCCTTTGCTCCTCCCCTCCTCCGCTCACAGAGCTGCCTCACAGAAGAGCTGTGTCTGTTGTGAGAACCTATTCAAGGTCACCCCCATCGGTGACAGGGATAAAACTCCAGTAATATAAAGTGTGGGTGTAGGAAACGTTCAGAACCATCTAAAACCTCATTCAGATTTACAGCTATGAAGAACAAGACGTGACCGAGACCAACGGTAGTTGTATCCTGGCTATATGAGCCATATACATATACACATTGGACCCAACATGCTGATATCACTGCAGACCTGTTTAAGGCCTGTTTCACCCCATAAAGCTGCTCCACAGGGTTGTGTGGAGCATCATTAACTTGGCACAGATAATAAATGGCACTTTTTCACATTCCACTTTTAATTAAACTGAGATGCAATTAGTGAACTGAGGAAGATTTGATCTTCCTCAGATCCTTCATCTGAAGCGTCTAACTGATTTCTGATAAAAGGGCATGTCGGTTCACAAAAAACAGACTCGGCACATCCTATGTCCTAGGTCTTCGGTTGAGTGGAACGACTTCATGCTTGATCAAGGATTCAGTTGACCGAAGGCCTAGAACGCAGGAACAACCCTATAAGTGAGGTATACCCCTGGACTGATCCTCATTTCCTTTATTCTCATGATCTTAACTCTTTTGAGCTCCAGTCCACATTAACATGTTTTCATGAAGAGCAGAAGCATAACCTACAACTCCAAACACAGGCCTTGCAGCCAGAACCAGACTCACTTTGATTTGTTAAAGTTAGTTTTGAGTGCATGTGAATTTAGTTCCAAAGCTCCTGTTGGTGAACAAACCAAATATATAATGTGTCAACCTTTTACACAGTGGTTTTAAATACAAAAAGCAACAATAGGACTGACTGTAAAGTGCACTGAACCTGCATTAACAGTCACTATTAATGCCATGGGCTGGCTTTTTATGAAGAGAGCCTGACTTTCTGCAGCCCAGTATAGCAGACATTGTTAGCATATCACCAATACTGCTTTGTTCTGCCCTCTGGCAGCATTTAAATTTTATTTCATGTTTGGATTACTGGGTCATAACAACCTCAGTGCTGGCTGCACAACGAGGCACCACATTACAATCGTGTTTATCCAAATCCAGTCTTCTCATACTGTTGAACCAGCCCACATCCTAACATACCAACACAGGCGCTCGCTGCACCCATTAAATACACCAAACAGCCGTGCTCGGCGTCACATCTGTGAGCACACAATTCCACCACAGATACAAGCCTAATCTGGAGATTTAGTTGTGTGAGTATGCGGTTTTGAATTGTGTCCATGATCATATTCCCTATGAAGATGATGCCTCTAGGCTTCAAAGCAGCATCAGATCTGCTGACAGTGGCAATGGAGCAATGTTATCACAGCAATCACATGGATGGTAAAACTCAGCTGTGCAGCATCTGTTGGTATAGTGAATTATCTAGTGTGCAGGGGTAAATGAAGATATTTCTCTAACTAGGCCACAGGGAAGGTTGGGAGGGATCAGGGGGTGGATGGGGGGGTAATGTGAGTGTCAAGACACGCAGAACTCCCACTTCACTGTGTGAGCTGAGGTTGAATGTGTGAAAGGAGGAGGCGGGAAAAAGACGGAATCAAAGAAGAGAAAGAAAAGTAAGGCACTGTATAAGAACAGGACAGACTTCAATACTCTCATGATCCAGAGTAAAAACATTGATTCTCACTCATTGTGTAAAGCTGAACTGCGGGGTTGACTAGAGTTCTGTCTCCCAGTGAGTGACACTGCAGAACTGGGAGGACATCTTCCTCTCTCTTCCTCTTTAATGTGGATTTTATTTGTCACAAATCCACAGATAGCGGGCATATGTAACACATACTAACACGCACACATCGAAAGACAGACAAACACACACACAAGCACGCAATCTGGTGTGATTTAAGCAAGGCAGCACACTCATGGGTAGGTGTGTGAAAGCGTTAGAAACGTTTTCAGGTTGCACTGTCATTCAAATTCTCACAAAGAGAAGAAGAAGAAGAAGAGGGGATGGAGGGGACTGGGGTGATTTTTGTTGCTATGCAACCAGACTGTGCTGTTTGAGTGCATAACCATCCATTCTGCAATGAGCTAATGCATGTGTGTGCACACTCATACACACATGCATGCACCCACAAACAGGCATTTAGATGCATTCACCTGTTTGACGTGTATCCTCACATCATGTCGGAATCTCTCTCTCTCTGATCTGTATACATATTCATGCCTTCAGTGGCTGGTCTGCTGATTGGTTATCAGGGAGCCAGGCTACTAATAATGCCCCTTCCCTCAGCCTGACAGAGTTTCCTCCAAGGATAATAGTTAGTGCAGAACAATGACCCAATGCATAAATTCAGTGAGAGTGTCATTGTGCTCTCATGTGACCCACCAGGACAAATCATTCAAATGCATGAGGAGCTCTTATTATTCAGTACTTTAATAACTCTGTGTTTTGTGGCGTTATCTTCCGGGCATAGAATTACCTTGCATTTGCATGATTCAAAGAGTTTCAGTGTCAGAGGGAGGATCCACTCTGGCCAGTGGCCACTGTTTCTGCCTGTTTTATCACCAGAACGTTAACCATTAATGTTATTATGAAATGATTTTACTTCAGAGAACGTAACAAAAAAAAACAGACAATGTTGAACACCCACAAAATAAATGCTCATTTTAGGTGACTGTTTAGCCCGATTATATATAAATCACTGTTAAGTGTGACAATGTTGTTGTGCTCAGGTCTGGCTCCTCAGCCTGTACTAGAGGGTTTTTTGCATGCAGACTTACAACATTAGAAAGTTTAAAACCCGTCACTCAGATGGTTTAACACAGCTTTTCTGACAGTTTCACTGGTTGCCGGTTGCTTATCATATTCAGTTTAAGCTTCTTCTTTTAGCGTCGCTTATTACACCACACCTCAAACCCTGCGTTGAGGTGTGGTGCGTTGAGAGCATTTCCCAGTGCTGCTCGTAGGCTTTGGAACACACTTCCAAACAATCCAAGGACAATGAGCTCAATTTTAAAGTTGCTTTAAAGACCCATCTTTTTTTTTCAGCAGCTTTTAATGTTTAATGCCGACCGTCTCCAGCGGTGTCACTTGGCTGGACAATTTTCCATTTTATCTTATTCATCAACAGTGTCATTTGGATGATATTTCTTGAATATCATGTCATTGACGGTCATTTAATATCAGTTGGATTTGGGCAGGGTATGCACAGTCTGATGGAACACCAACACAACGAACTACCCCAGAGCGCTCCTCTTCAGCTGCGTAGTGGCAGCGCACTGCAAACCTGCTCTGGCTCAGACTGTTTCATGTGCAGTGTGAGTGCAGACCAGCCGGGCCCAGTACAAGGCGACCGTGTCTAGTGTGAGTCACCCTTATACTTTAACACTACTTCCACCAACACCTGTTAACATTTCTTTTAAAAATGTGCCAGAAACACATATTCCAAAATCTAAAGAACAATGAACAGCAGACACTAAAACATGATTTCTCTTTTATAATGCCAACGTATTGAATTGTGGACTGAAGTTCATGGTTGGCTTTACAAATCAGCAATGGCATTTAAAACACTTAAAGATTCTGAACTCACAAATGAGCTACTTAATAGTAATAAAATAAAATAAAATATCTGCCTTCCAGCAGATGATGAAGAAACAAACAGTCATAGTCCATATTTTAGGCCACTTAATTTGATGACTAAGGCACAAGGCACTTGCTAACCATAAAAGGAAGGAAACTATCACAACCACACATCAAAGTGGACAAAAATCCTAATATTTTCCTTATTCTCAGAGCTCAGTGAGATCCTGTTTGATTATTTGTGCTGCTTGGGATGAGTCACATAGTGAGATGCTGTAAGTTGGACATTTGAAAGTCTCATTTCCTCATCAGCACTTCCTTAAACATTCTTTTGGACAAACAGCTGAGGTCATATGTAGGATATTATTTTTTGTAAACTGTCAACCCTCAAATGCTCAACGTGTGACAACGGGGAAAACATTGACAATGAAGGGACAGCAGATGAAGTAAGTCCTCATTTTCATTTCATCTGTCTGCTGAGGAGCAGTTTGATGCCAGGTTCCAGTATGCTGCTCCACTTGCTGTGTGCATCTGCTGATTGCGATCAGCTCAGATTTTCCCTTCCTCCTCTATTGATTAAATGGATTATATTCCCCCATCCATATCTCCCCCTCAAGTCCCAGGCCTCTACATCCACCCCCCTTCACCTCACCCACCACCACCCTCCTCGCTCCTTCATCACCCTCTACTCTGGTACTGGTCTTCAAAGCAGAAGGCAGAAATCTACAACCGCTCTGCAGCTCTTGAAATACAGATTTGATTGCCTATGGGACCCGTGTCTGCTGTTCTGCACATTTCTAACACCAAAACACACACAGTGATATGACTGCACATGGGTTCACACACACAAACACACACTATTTCAGTTTCTCACGATGTTACACACCCACACTTCTTTCATTCCACCACGTCCTTTTGTAGTAAAGTTTGATGTTATGAAATGATCACTAAGAAATAAACTGCTACAGCTGCTAATATCATTCTCACCCCCTCCACTCTACATCGTCTCTTGAACTTACACGCTGTCACTGTTAATAACTGTTTGTTCTCTTTATATAAACAGTTCTAAAGGCTCCAGGGTTCTCAAGTCGACCTACTTGACAAATGTGAGGCTTCAGAGCCACTTCATGCAGCAACTGGCCAGATGTGAAGAGGTGATGAAACAAGCAGGGTTTGAACTTCTCCCTCAAGCACTATTTGCAACACTTGGGGCACATCCCAATTCTCTTATATGCATCCATGCTTCCCTCAATTGCATATATCCCTTGCATCATACAATGCAAGGAGAAAGAAATCAAGTAAACATGTTTTAAAGACAAGACACATCCTTTCCTCATATCCTTCATCTGAAGCATCCTGATAAGGGGGCCATAAAGGATTTACGTGAAGGATGGTTTCATGCATCCTTGCTCATGGCTCCTCCAGGCAGTGTCCTTGCCTCTCTTGGGATGTACTGAATCCTTATTCAATCTGGAAGTCATTCCAGTTCGGTGAGGATCAATCATATAAGAGACTTGGGATGTACCTGATGAAGACCTCCCAAAGAGATGTGAAATTATATTTTTAAGATTAAAATGACATGGAATCACTAAAAATGATTCATGTCAGTTGTTGTCCAATAGTTTTTGAGATATCTTAGTCTGGACCAAAGTGGTGGACAGTTCATCCTTTCCAACCATTTATAGCCCCCTGACAACAAAAAAGTAATATGTCTAAATCATTATGTTTTGACAGTACGTCAGCATGAGGAGCAAACAAGTATAAATCAACAGCACAGATTCAAGGAGTCAGTGAGACGAACAAGATGGATGTCACTTCTCTTTCAGCAGCGCGAAGTGGTTTTCAAAAAACTGAAGGCTCAATTTTCTTCTGATTTGACAAACATGATCGGTAAAATCTCACCTTTTTAATGGTTAAACGATTTTTAGAAGCGACAGAGAATAATCTTACAACAAATATTACAGTAAGTCGTCCAAGTTTTCTTATTTTTTTAAACAGGGGCGTGTATGGATGAACATCTACACCTAAAACTTGTGCCAGCTCTCAGTGATTCCTCTGTGCCCTCACCATGTTGCTTTTTTCTCTTTCTGCACGTGTTTCTCTGCCCTCGTCTTCTGCCTTGTTCCTTCTAGGATCCATTTGACATGACATGAGCTAAATCACAAAAACATAAGCACATCTCTGCCCACTGGTTCACAGTGGAACCAATAATCTTACCACTAAGATGCTTCGAAGGAAAATGGGCCTGTATAACTCAACTGGGCTGTACTGGAATCGACTCTTCAGGGAGCGATCTCCATCTCTCTCATTTTCAACCACTCCCCATTTCCCCTCCGTCTTCCTCATTCGCTCACTTGTTAGAGAGCTTCCTTTCATTTCCCATCACCCCTTCGTTCATTATTGATTAGTTCAAAAACCTCTCAAATTCCAAAGAGTTGCCCTGCCCGAGCTGAGTGTGTGTGTGTGTGTGTGTGAGTATATTCCTGCATCAGTGTTTGCTCCAGCCAAGTGGGGCTTCAGGACCCACTTTACTATACTGACATCAGCAGCTGCTGGGTGTGTTCATAACTACAGTGACCCTGTTGTCTGGGGGACAATTCTCTACACACATACAAACATACACTCACCAGCCACTTTATTAGGTACACCTGTGCAATTGTATGCACTACAATGCAGCCGACATATACACATTAGCCACTTACAGTACTTACACGTCTAGCAGGAAGAAAGCCACATCAAATCAAATCAAATTTTATTTGTATAGTGCCAAATCAGAACAAAAGTCATCTCAGGACACTTTACAAAGTAAGGTCTAGACCTTACTGTTATCATGTTATTACAGAGGGAAAACCCAACAAATCCCAACAAATAAACACGAGGCCTTAAGATAGCAGAGTGGGGCGGAGTTAGTACAGCTGGGAGAAAACACTTCTAGACGATTCTTTACTTGATTTATTCAAATGTATGCAAAATCTTAGTGCAGGTTTAGAGTTTTATTGAGGCCAATCATTCTCTGTAAGCACAAAAATGAAGAGACCCATTGATTTTAATAGACATGATCTGTGACATGTGCACACACACACACACACACACACACACACACACACACACACACACAGGCACAGAACAGATGAAGACAGTCAAATCTCGATTTTCTCTTTGTCAAGGAAATGCTACAAATGATGTGTGCTAAAAAACAAACTACTCTTAATAGGGTCGGTACGTGCATGTGGATGCTCCCACCGCTATTGTACTGTGTGAATGTGTACATGCCTGTGTTTGAGTCTGCCCTGCTGTATGTACACGGGTGATAAATGAAAGGACAACACAACATAAAGAGTCTCAGTGAGGTGCTGGGCCTCCATGTGTCACCAGAACACCTTCACTGCACCTTGGCACTGACTCTCCAAGTCTCTGAACTCTACTGGAGGGACGGACGCCATTCTTACAACAGATATTCCCTCATGTGGTGATTTGTCTAACACTGTCTAACATATCACTCCAACATCTTCCATAGTTGCTCAACGAGGCTGAGATCTGCTGACTGCGAAGGCCACAGCATATGATTCACATCATGTTCATCCGCATCAAACCCTTCAGTGACCCCTCGCACCCTATGGATGGAGGCACTGTCATCCTGGAGGAGACCACTCACTATGTTATGTACCCATCGAGCTATCAATCTGCCACAGTTCAAGGACAGAGGTTAAGTGAACTGGAGACTAACTTGCCTGTATATGTGAAAGCATTTATCCTTGTGATAAATGGGCAGGTGACCGTGACAGCTAGTTTGAAAATGGAGAAATGGAATGAAGCGGGAATACACAGCACATGGCTGAAACAGCCATAAGCACATCAAAAAGGTCCAAAAGGTTTCACTCAATCCCTGGGACAAGCCAGTGAACTGGTTTCTCCGAGCTGATGCAGTATAACTAATATTTGCCGTTGTAGACTCCACATTGTGTTTCTCATCACATTAAAATGTGCGCGAGAGAACAGTCAGAGAATAGTCATCTTCCCACACCAAGATACATAACTTTAATTTAAAGAGTAATGGGCTGACAAGCACTTTTCTCTGAGTAGAAGTTTGAAGTGTTGGCTGTGATTATACCTGCAAACACACCCAACAGTAATTTGCAGTGCACTGAAGTACCCCTCCACATCACTGCAGGCGTTAAACCACAGGAAGCCAGCAAGACATGTAATAGGTGTAAGCAAACTGATTTTGAATTAGCATTGGTTGGATATGTGTAATTATGTGTGTTGTTGTCATTTGTTCATTTGTTCTGTTCTGCATGTTTGAAAGAATAAAATCAATCAAATCAATCAAGAACACAGTTTTCAGCTGGTGTTAAGTTGCTCTTTAATTACTCTCAGGTAATGTTCTGTTTCCGTGTTTTGTTTCCATTATTTTGTCACCAAGTGCACCTCTGAGCAGATCAGCACATTCAGCTGTGCTTCAAAAACGCCAGGTGTTGGAACAGATGTGCAAGATTAGCCAGTGGAAATGCACAAGGAGACCACAGCATCTCTCTGACCTTCTGTCTCCCCCTCTAACTGCAAATAATGAACTGAAATTACAGGCTGGAGGTTTTCAGTGTGGTCTGCTGAGCTCTTAAGATGAAATGAAAGATGCAATGTATTGTATCTTTATATACATGCACTACTGCCCAAGTACAGTCAAGACTATTCTGATATGACAGCTGAGCTACCAGAGCTAAATGAGCACAGAAACCAGCTGGGACGTGATGAGCCAAATGAAAGGTGTGCTGCATCTTCTATATACATCAGAGGTGCTGAGTGACTGTGTGTGATGCGCTCTAACTGTGCACAAGTGTAATTTGTACCTGCTTATCAATGCCACTTTCACAGAGTGAGAAGTGTTTGCCATCATGGTTGACAGTGACTGTAGCATTAATGGTACAGTCTGCAAATTTTGACGGTTTTTGTTGACTTGGCAATTTTTTTTCTGTTACTGTTCCATTAGCATTTGAAATATTAACTATATTATGCAAAGAGAATTTGACTGCATGGCCCTAACTCCTCATTCTGTGCCTTGTATGTTCCATATTGTAGGGATTTAGCTGATTCTCTCACACAGAGCATCTTTCTTTGAGCACAACAGATCAGGGAGTAAATGTATTTCATTACAAGACATCAATAGATTGGCACAGATGACTGAAAACCTCATTTGACAGTAGATGTGAATAAATAACCCTGGAATGACCAAGAAGCAGTGCTGGTTAAACAAATAAGAGCCAGTGAGTTATAATTGTGTGCATTAAACCAATGTGACACACAGAAACGGCTCCTATCTCACAGCCTGAGTACATCAACCACTCTCCCAAGCAGAGCCAACGGCATCATGACTTATTACTCCACCACTGGAGCACAGCAGACCAGGCTGACCTTAAAGACTCACTCCAAGTAAAGAATATCTAAATGGCCTCCCCTCTGAGTTCATCAGATCTGTCGCTCCTTTTCTCTTATTTCCTCGAATCAGCTGCTTGACTTTCTGTCCCTCTCCACCATCACTCACTCCATACTGGTCCCCCAAAACAGCTGTCAAGCACTAGTTTTCTCATCTTTCTGTGCACCTAAATATCCCTTATACCCATTTGTTTCCCCCCCACTCCTCTCACTTTCCTCCTTAGTGAAAGCCAGTAGAAGTTAAAGAGGTGGGTGGCAGCTTGCGGGCAGAACAAGCTCTTAGAGAACGGAAAGTGCTGCATATGTTTCTGGTCGTGTGGTCACAGAGCCCTTAATGGCTGATTTTACTCCGACCTAAATGAATACTGAGTTTTCTTTGTAGAACGGGGCATTAACAGCTGAGAATGAAGGAGAAGCCCCGACATGACAGCTTCCTGTATATGAGGACTTTAAGTAGCTTAATTAGAAACTAAAACTAAGACACAAGTGAAAGGTGAAAGTGAGGGAAACATGGGTGTGATTAAAAGATTTTACCCTGAGATTCTGTAGAGATGGGATGAAAAGATCAAAACAGGGCCAAAGACAGACCACACACACACACACGCTTACCTACATGCATGCACCACACAGACACATGCACACACACACGGCAAACTCCAGAAAGCAACGCAGGTTAGGCAGACAAGACACAGACTCAGACAAAAAACTGTGCAGACTGTTCAGCCATGAGAGAGAGAGAGAGACAGACACTGACTGAGGGAGAAACAGCTCATTAAACTGAACGAGAAGGGCTGCAACAGTTTGGGGGTTTCTGTGAGACAGGTGGAACATATTGACTGTCACGTGATGTAGTATCACTACACAGGCCATGGGATTAATGGGCAGCTTTAAATAAAAAACAGTTCGAAGGTAGTTTAGTCAGGGCTGAGTTCACGAAGTTAGAAACGCACAAGAGGTTTGTGTGGCTGCAGTGACTGTGGCGACAGCCTGGAGGTATCAGAAGCTGTGAAACGGTCAGGAAGCTTGGTGAGCGACCACACACAGGACCTCTGGTAACAGTGAGCTAAGTCACTACAGCTCCTAGAGCTTCTTTCTTTCCCCCTCTACTGTGCTGCTTACTTTCCCCTGACTTTTTCTTCAGCGATGCACACCATCTTGCTAAAATTACAGCGCAGCTGCTGGCAGGAATATTCAAGAGCTGTGTTCCTGCCATTGAACCTACAATAGACTCTTCTGCTTTGAATGTTTCGATACTGCACCCCCTCAAAGAGCAGCACTGTCCTGACCGTTGGCTGTTGTCAATGGTCTAGACTTGTGTGTCAAACATCCACCAAACCTGAACATTCATATGGATACATTTCACTTGCTCCAGGGGATTTTCTTATCATGGCGATTCAGCTGGAATAAACTGAAGTCACCGGAAACCTTTGCCATTTGAAATCTCAGCGTGTTCAGCTCTTATGTCATCCCACCCATGGACTGTATGTAAAGATGGACATGACAGCTAACAGCCAAGTGAGGGAGCTGTCAATCATGAGGGAAGTCCTGAGAAAAAGGCTCATTACCACTTGTGTAGGAGTACCGGGCTTTGGAGAGTCTTTAACAGTTATTAAAATTGTTGTTCATTCATTTTCTACCAATTTATTAGCTGACTAGTTTCAGCACTAAGTGCTTTTCTTGCATTTCATTTCTCACTTCTTATTTTCTCACTGTATCGTCCTCCCTTTGGCACCTCACACTACCTTCCTTATTATTCTCCATCCCCCGTTTCTCCTCATTTTTCCAATCCCACTCCACTTCATCTCTTCTCCAAACCTCACTTCTTCCTTCTGTGCCCCTCTGTCTTTCTTTTGTGGCCATGTCACTTTCTCCTTTTCAACCTATTCCTCTTGTTTTCCCCGCCCACATTTGTGTTTTCCCGTCCAGAGTAAATGATGGGGCTGCCTCACTTACAGGAGCCAGTGAACTGGGGATCATTAAACATTAGTCACTCGCAGTTTGAAACGTTACCCTTCATTAGCATCCCTCACTTCTGTGAATCTATTCTGTGTGTGTGTGTGTGTGTGTGTACCCATTTGAAAATTAGATAAATATGACTCGGTGAATTACGCTTGTCATGCATGATATTTTGTGACAATTTGTTATTGAGTCAAGCCTTATTTGTATGGTGAGTGTATGTGTGTTTAAGGTAACATGGGAACACGGTCTTTCTCAGCACATCTCTCTCTCTCTCGCTCTATTTCTCCATTTTTCCTGTTTTCCACCATTCTGGATAAACAATCACTCACTCGAATGCTGTGAAGGGCATGTCAGTGATGCATCTTCTCCCAGAGATCCCCACGTGGCCAGTGATGTGAGCGCTGTCATGTTCAGTGTGATTACAAACAGTCCTGTTATGTATTATTTGCCTCCTGTAGGTGTTTCCAGGTCAAAGTGCAAAGAAGCCTGCTTTTGGAGTTCATATTTTGAAATTAAAATTAAGATTCAGATCACTTTTATTGGGCAAGTGTGTTAAACACACAAGGTATTTGTCTCTGGTACAGAACCAAGGTGGCAAAACGCACATATGCAGTTTATGGTTACTGAAGAAAAACAGCACAGTTTTTACAATGTCTACAGGTTTTCTGGTTAAATAAGTCCAGATAAAATAAGATCCTGTTTGGGCCTTTGGATTGGCCACTTCGCAGCTTTCAATGAGGTGCCAGTCGCGGGGCTGTCTGACCTTTAGCCAGGCTTTTGGGAGGAGGAAGGAGGACTAGAGAAATGGAGCCAGAACAAACAAGGGTCAGAGAGATGAGGGGGTAAGGAAAAAGAGGGACAGAAGGGTGGTGAGAGCAGGGGGTGGAGGGACGGATACATGACAGGTGAATGAGAAAAGGAGATGGAATAAGAAGAAGGGGGAGGGAGGGAGATGAGCATGAAGAAAAGGAGAGATGGGGGAAGAAGATGAAAAGTGATATAGTGGCAGGGGGGGGGCCAAGGGGGGGGGGGGTTGGGGGGGGAGGGGTTGGGGGAGAAGGGATACAGCAGGTAGGAGAGGAGAAAAAGGCGGCATGGAGACTAAAGAGTCAGCAAGCAGTGAAGCAGAAGGAGAGAAGGAAGGGCCGGCATAGCAATAAGGCTCTAGTATCTCCATACGAGCTTTTCAGATGGCTGATGTCTCTGTGCTCACTACGTAATGGTGGCCTGTTTACTAATCACAAGTTATGACTTCCCTGGCTTCATTATAGGTCAGAGACTCAGGAGGCCTGCTGCTGTCTGACAGCACAACATATCAGACAGACTGGCTGAAGGAAAGGTGGGTGGACTACACAGACAGAGGGGGAAATTACTGGTGTGTGTTACAGAGCTGATAGAAACAGCTGATTTTCCACACTAAAACCAAAACCTAGGCAATTATCTGAACAAAGGTAGCTAGCCTGATAATAAGTATATGCTATTTTGAGTGCAAAGTCCTTTACAATAGGCCACGCTTGTCACAGCACTATACTGTTGTCACGCACACACGTAGCTACTGTAATTATTATTTGCTACAACATAGCATGCCCTGTCTTAATGCTGTCATACCACTTTTTAAAGCAAATCCTTGGCTCTGGGACAGAAACACAGGCTGGATTTTACTAAATGAAGACTATAAAATATCTCTTTTTACAATTTATATGTCCATTCATAAACTCTCTAAATTTGATGCGATGTCAAGACTTTTTCTGCAATTCTGGATGATCCTGGTGGAAAAAAATGATATTTTTATCTAATTTCTTATCAAACAAAAGAAATACTGAGATACCTGGTCTAAACATAGTTATAACTCATTTGAAAGTCTCACCCTGAGTCTCTCACACCCAAACTGGAAAACTCAAAAGCCTGTTCTGTTTGTTATTGTAAACCGTCCACCTGCTCCTTATTCAGAGTTTTTAAGTGAATTCTCAGACTTTCTGTCTGATTTAGTGCTTAGTACAGATAAAATAATCATAGTAGGCGACTTTAATATTCATGTAGATGCCGACAATGACAGCCTCAACAATGCATTCTGTTCATTATTAGACTCAGTTGGCTTCTCTCAAACTGTAAATAAACCCACTCACTGTTTTAATCACACTCTTGATCTTGTTCTGACATATGGCATCAAAACTGAACACTTAATAGTTTTTCCCCATAACCCTCTTCTGTCTGACCATTTTCTAATAACTTTTGAATTTACATTAATGGATTATACTCTATGTGGGAAACAATTCCACTACAGCAGATGTCCATCTGGCAATGCTGTTACCAAGTTTAAGGAAATAATTCCGTCTTTATCTACTTCAGTGCCGTTTGCCAACACAGTGGAAGGAGGCCACCTTAACTTTACTCCAACACAAATCGATAATCTTGTTGATAGTACTGCAGCCTTCCTGCGTAATACACTTATACCATTGCCCCTCTGAAAAGGAAGGCAGTGAAACAGAG
>NW_018127915.1:1264249-1278258 GCF_001952655.1 Monopterus albus
CCTGTTTTCAAAGAGTCTGCTTGCTGCTTTGTGTGCTTTGTGAAGGAGATTTGAATCCAAGACAGAACCAAAAAAAAAAAGCTACCATGGGTGAGTCAGTGCTATTGTTTTGTTTTATAGACGGAATTATCTCTTAGCTGTATTGTTTGCTGGAATCGGGGTTTGGTCATAAAATACAAAGTAAATAGCGAAATGAAGACAACACTGAGTTGCTTTGTGTCTGCTTCAAGTGCTGTTAATTTGATAGGTATTTTAAGTTGACATTCTCTCCTCTATCCACTCACCCCAACCGGTCGAGGCAGAAGGCCGCCCACCAAGAGCCGGGGTCTGTCGGAGGTTTCTTCCGTTAAAGGGAGTTTTTCCTCCCCACTGTCGCCAAGTGCTTGCTCAAGGGGGATTTGTTGGGTTTTCCCTATGTAATAATATTGATAACAGTAAGGTCTAGACCTTAGTTTGTAAAGTGTCCTGAGATGACTTTTGTTGTGATTTTGCGCTATACAAATAAAATTTGATTTATTTGATTTGATACACTATAAATCACCTCTTTGATGTCCATGGTTATCTTCAGGGGTACCCAGCACTCCATACAATTATCAACTTAAATGGTTGTGCTTAAAAACAGTTTTGCATTTTGTAAAATACTTTGTTATATTCTGTTTGCGTGCAGACGCAAATAAAAAAGAAATAAAAGATACATTTGAAACTTTCTATGATAACATGACTAGGCTGGATATTCTAACACGAGCACAGACGTTTGGTAGTCATATTTTAGATGTGAAATACGTATATAAGTCATTTAGACACACAATTAGTATCTGACTGCAAAAACCTCAAATTCGCTTTTTTTTCCTCGTTATCAAAAACACCTGGCATCAAACGATAAGCCAAAACCGCTCAACACAATGTCCACTTACTGCGAACTGAAGCTTGCACCACATCGTGCATCGTTGCATTTTCTTGCTCACTTTTCAATCTGATTGTATACAAAGCAGTCATGGCCTTTCTAGCTGCAGTTTTTGATTTAAAGCATGCCTCTCACAAGGATGTGCAAAACTTCCAGCACAAGTGAAGGCACCTTTTGCGTCAGGTGAACCGCGTGACTTTGCATTTAGTACGCTGCCGCCATCTCGTGGGAACTTGTCTTATTACAGCACACCTTTGTCGTATCCGTCCAGTTTGGACCTAGCAGGTAGCCGTAGGAAGGAGGAAGCGTCGCCCTAGCAACATACGGAGTTTGCGTTAACGTTAATAAAGTGTGCCAGGATTCTTCTAAACTGAATGAAACAACCACTCCTTTAAATTTTAATTTACCAGCTAAGTGAAGCGCTGATGGCCACAAACAACCCGTCAATGTTTCTTCTCACAGTAAACGGACAAATTGAGGGAGCGAACGTGAGTGGTGCTTCTGAGATTTAGCCTAGCCGCTAATTTCAATTAGCATTAGCAACTCTCGTAGCATTTTACAGGTAGGAAACTAATGTCTTGCTGTTTGCCGTTGTATTTTAGTTTCCAGAGTTTGACAACCTGTACTGCAAATACTGTTTTGTCTACGGTCACGACTGGGTTCCCTCGTCGGTGAGTAGCTGGCGGATGAAGAATATTTCTTTTATCAAAGTGTGTGTCAGTATTGAGGCACTAAAGTCCAAGACGCATTTAAGTGTTGTAAGTTTGGTTAATCGATGATTTGCTGAGGTTGTCTATCAAGTAAAAATGTAGCTTATTCCCAAATGAGAAATTGTGACGTTTTTCTGTCCTTGTAAATGAATAAATTTGGGTATTGGTCTGTTGGTAAGACCAAAGCAACCTGAAGATGTCAGCTTGGGCTCTCGGTGTTTGTGGTGAACATCAGTCAGTTTCTTACATTTACTTACGTTTTGTTATAAAATTGCAGGGAATGTTTTTAAGGTGCAGTCACGGTGCTGTTGTTCTGTTATTGTTAGCTCTGATGTAAAGAAGCTATTAATCATATTATCATAATCATTCCCAAGGAACACATTTTATGGTATTCAGTGAATGTGTAACATGCAGCCTTTACAAAAGAAAGTTAAAATGGCATCTGGTTATCATCTAACTAACTGGTCTTTGTGTCTGTCTGTTTCTCTGTAGGGGCTGGAGGAAGGCATCACTCAAATAACCTGTAAAGGCATTCAGTCATCACACAAATTAATATGGAACTTCCCACTGGAAACAACATTTAAGAGCACAAACCCATCTGGATGTGAGCATTACACATCACACACACACACACACACACAGGCATACAAACCACACATGGTTGTTAGTTGTTGCCTTCATTTACACATGAATAGATAGAAGTCACTGAAGTATGACTGATACAGAGTACTACATCAGATTCTCCTCTTCATTTCCAGGGCCTCAGCTTGTGATGAGTGTTTATGGTCCAGATGCATTTGGCAACGACGTCATCCGGGGCTACGGCGCAACGCACATCCCCTTCACACCTGGACAGTCAGTATTACCTTCATTGACTTCTTTTTTTTTTTTTTTAACACCTACCCACGGCAGCATTTTCAGTAGTACTAATACTTGTTTTCAATGATTAGTTCACATCCTTGCCTGAAGCATGTGGCTATTAATTGTTTCCCCTCAAAAGAACTAAAATTGAACTTAGTGAGGAACTGTGTGATTTTTTTTTTTGTGTGTGTGTGTTAATTTTCTGTAATTTGTTCTTATTTCCCAGACACACACGAACCATCCCCATGTTTGTTCCTGAGCCCTCATGGAGGCTTCAGAAATTCACCAGGTGAGATGTGTGACCAGTCCTGTATGAGTTCAGTTCTCCCTCAGCAGCTGTGACGCTATGCCTGATGGGGCCAGTCTGAGTGTTGTCAAATATTTACTGCTCATCTTTGTGTGTTTGTGTCTTATTGAAGATAAAGCCTTCTGTGGTGAGAATACTCCCTATCAGTAGGTGTTGTTTGCCAGCTGCATTTACCAGTGCATGGAAGGACACGTGCAAATGTTTTTTGTTTTTTTTCCTTTTTTTAAGCTGGTTGTTGGGACGGCGGCCCGAGTACACAGACCCTAAAGTAGTGGCCCAGGGTGAAGGCAGAGAAGGTGTGTGTGCTTTTTTTCTTGGTAATTTATAACAGTAATGTGTGGCAATGACATCAAAGCACAGCGAACTCCTTGAACTAGCTGTTTCTGAGACGAGTCACTTAGAAGTGGTTTAATTTTAAGCTAACGACAACAACAGACCTGCATCCACTGGTGGTCTGCAGGCAGGGACGCACTGTTCTCTGCAATAAATAGATGTGGACAAGTGGATTTGAAGATAATTTGAAGTACTTCAATTCCCATTTAATTCTAATAGTACATTTTCAGTTAATTTATGCATTAACAGGCTTTTAATTACTGCACATAGTATCTGTTATGCAATAGAACAGATCTACAAACAATACAGTATCCTATAGTCCTATACTGTATGCTTCTCAGTTTTGAAAATAGTAGTTGCCTGGTATTTTACAGTGCGATATGTATCCTGATTATATTATTCGTGTTGCAGTGACTCGTGTTCGTTCCCAAGGTTTCGTCACCGTCTCCTTTCACATCATGACCAAAGACATGAAGAAGCTGGGCTACGACACAGGGCCGTCAGGTCCTGCAAACACACAGTCTGCCACATCCAGCTGGTCGACAGAAGGACAGCCATACAACATGTAATGACAAAAGACTGTTTTATAGACAACTAACTGGTGGGACTTCTTTTTTGCCCTCACAGATGCTTGGGCTCTACCAAAATAGAAGCACAACACTCAGGTTAGACTGTTTACACAACGCAAGTGGCAAGAATGCAAGGGAAACCTGTCTAATACTCAGTGTTTTATAGTAAAAATGTCACATTATTTGAATGAAACTTTTATTTGTTGTATTCAAGTATGAATATGAATAGTTAGTTTACTTAAAATGAACAGGACTACTTCAAATGATCACTAGCTGTTTGGACTCGTTCTTTAGGTAAAGTCTTGTGAAAACATCAGTTTAAACTCATGTTTAGGTAAAAAAAAAAACCAATACAAGGGGACAAACACTGAGATTACAGAGCTGAAGTGATACACACTTTATTTGAATGCAGCTACAGTTGTTGTCATCCAACATGGTGCGGCCTGCTGCGTTCATTTGTTTAGATGCAGTTAAAATGCCATAGTGACTTTTCCTACAAAAACCCATTACACAGAACAATAAGGTATACAGAAGAACAGTATGTTACAATAGTACAAATGATAAATTATATTATACAGTTATAATGCCAACAGGTTGAGCACATATCTGATAAAAAAAAAAGCAGCCTGCTCCCAGTACGAGAAGGGTAAATAGACATACATGGAAAGAAATAAACGGGCTTTTTATGAATATACAGACGGTCCATAAGATCAGTTAGTTCTTTTGAATACATAGGAACACACAGGCCACATTTTCACTGCACCACAGTCATGAGTTAAACTGCTGCAAGGTGTCAAGAAAGTGTACATCTGCAGTGTCCTCCGTCTGTCTGGGAGTGCTGAATCCGTTCAAGACAGAATGTTGTCTGTCTCTTCAATGCATCGATAACGCAACCTTCCACTTCTGCTGGAGTAAAGTTAAAGGTCAGGCTGCAGTGAAATCGAGGCCAGTGAGAAAGTGACACATCTTAACTAGAATATCATTTAGCACTTCAATAAACATGAGTTCATTAGCAAATCTAACTTTGCAAAACACATGAAGCGTTAAATCTTTTTTCTTTAACTTTTCTCATTTTGCATACGTTTAGTTGAGATTAAAAATATTTGCTGGTCTGCAGGTTAAGTGTCGCATCCATTCATGTAGGACCCGAAGCATAAAAATCATCCCCACCCTCGGCATCATCAAAATCATACATACAGTTGCAGCTGCCCCCTCTTTTGCCTGAGAGAAATGAAGGTCTGTATTTAGTGGAGATTTCAAGGGACTCGCGGTGTAGCTATTGTGCCGCAGTCGACCGGGAGAGGGCGCCAACTCACACAAAAGGAGAAAAGGAACACCTTTTCTATAGCATCTACATTGGCAGTGATATTAACATAAATGAAGAGAACAGAGCACAGTGACCCCAAGAGAAGAAGGGTCTATACACTAGTCGCAATTCACCTTTAGCTGTTATTTCATCAACCCACGTTTGTCAGCATATAAAGGAGCAAGATGCTCAGCCTGCAATCTGTAAATGTGCTGACATTCAGCCAAGAATGACACTTTCTTACACAAACTCAAGAAAAAAAAAAAGCTCTGAAAATTAATAAGTATAACAACAGAGTTTCTGCAATCATGAACATCCAAAAACAGAAAAATATCTGTGACATGTAATCCTACTGTTCAAACTACTCACGGCATGCTTAGAAATCAGTCACTCTGACTTTGGTAACAGTTGTGCTTCTAAAATTAAAAGAAATACACAACCTTCCCACAGGGTGAAACAACTAGAGTGACAGAAAAAGAAAGAAAGATGATACTGTGTTATAGAAGATGATACATTGCTTAGCTAGTACACAGCTCCAACACAAAGAAAGGCTTGGCTATGGATTTACATCTAATGAGTAAATAAAAGTAACTAACAAAATTAACAACCACTTGTTTACATGACATGTCTGCGCTGCTTCAGAACTCCCTGTACTATCAACACAATGATCCTGGAACAACCCTGTGTGAGTGTGTGTGTCCACCTTGTAACGTTCTTCTCAAAAGATTAGCCACAGTAAATCCAAACAGAGGTAAACTCTCTTCTCGATGCCAAGTGGCTGACGTGCCCTTTAAACCCGGAGCTTGCTTTTGTCGCAACCGTATCATCATAGTAACACTCCCTGATGCACATACACACACACAAACACACACACACACACGCTCTCTCTCTCTCTCTCTCTTAAGGCTGCAGAGGCCTGCATTGTGCCTTGCTTTGACCTGCATTTCAGAAACTAACTTGAGCAAATTCTGTTACCACTTAACAGAACCTCAAATGGTAAAACTTGCGCATTAAAATACATTTGAAAGCTAAACATTTCTGCCATGCAAACTACATGCACACAACCCACCCTCTTCCCTTTGACCCTAAAAACCAACTAAATAGAAAAACTGTCCCATGATGCCTCACTGCATCCATATGTTCAGAGAGCAAAATACTGATAGCATCACAGTTCATGTCTTTTTTCTCTAAACACACACTGGAGGGGGGATTCACTCACAAACATTAATAACATGTAGCTGTTAGTATCTGGGCATTAACAGTACACCAGCGCATGAGTGTGTACACACACGCAAACAAATCATGTCTACGCATCTTTTCAACCCCTCAGACAAGGGGTTCATCTCCTTTGATAAGTGTTTGTTGTTAATCCAGTGAGTCCTGGACGTCAAAGTTCATGTGGAAGGTCAGGAAAAGGTAACCGGTGACAGGAAATGACCGGACGAGAGTTGTGACTGAGCGGTACCGAGAGCTGAGGCAGCGTGTGTCGTCTCGGCCTTTTTCACAGCTAGCCTCCCTCCCTAAGCTAAGGTGTAGTGGTGAGCCCAACAGTCGCAGAAAGAAAATAAAAGCAAAAAATTGTGCAAAATCCCTGCTTAGTAACACACACATACACACAGAGTATAAACATCTGACCATCTCTCATCCAGTGTGCGTAGGTAAAACCCACTGGAATATACACAGTGTAAAAGTACTGAGATGTGCGCTCTCACACACACACACTCGCCAGCTGACAGGGCTTATAAAAGATTAGTTCTAGTGAAGAGAGAAAATCCTGGCATTAGTAGAGTCAGACTCTGGTGTCTCTCCACCACAGAAGAAGAGAAGAGCAGTCCTAAGTGAAGAAGGAAGAGGAGGCGAGTAAAGGAGCAGGACAGGGAGGTGAGACTGGGCCCTGTCCTGCCTCTGTGAAGAAACTAAGTACCTCTGCTACTCTGTAAGTCTGGAGACAGATGCCAGCTATTTGTGGTTATCAACATCATCATCAGATCAGTATGAACAACACAGGACTAGGCAGCTTGGAGCACAGAGACAGAGAGAGGTAAAAGGTGTGGTAAAACAGGGGGAGGCTGGGCTGGGACTACAACCTGGGGAAGGGTTGGTTATAAAAGAATAAATGGGACAAGACATTTACTTGTTCATTATGAAGCTTCTTTATGAGCCAAAGTGGAAGAGAGAGACAGCATGGGGTGGCGGGGCAGGGGGTAACTCTAGGTCAAGTTCTCTGGCTGTCACCCCCTCACAAAAGGAAGGGGTTGGTCGTTCCAGTGGGCTGTGTCCCGGCCTGAGGGGGCATGCTCATCAGGGGCTGGGGCATGGACATGGAGGCCGAGATTCCTGCACTTGTCCCCACACCTCCGACTGTGCCTACTCCCATTCCAGGCATTGAACGGCCCATAGGAGCCATCCCTGCCAGGGGGACCATGGTGATGGGCTGAGCAGGCAAGGAGGAGATGGCCGTGGGCTCTGCCATGGTGCCAAAGCCAGGGGGCATGGGGCTGACTCGCATTTGGTTGAGGGTTGGGGGAGCTGGTTGGCTCACCTGGAAGGGGTTGGCTTGGGTTGCTGGAGCAGAGCCACCTGAGTGAAGACAGACATGAGACAAAATGCAAATGTTAATGGGCACACAGATTCCATTACAGCATACAGTACATGCCGAGTTAGACCATACAACGCTAAACAGAAATCCACAAATACTGGGTTTAGAATAGATTAACTAGAACCTGCCTGGAGGTGGGTATTTAACCAACTGTTGTGTGCTTCCGTCATCATTCATCTCTTTCCACTGAGTTTACAGTGACCAGGGCAGGGTCAATGATTCAGCATTAAAGTGCGCAGATGGGTGTGTCCACGCCTCTAGGCTCATCATCACATGTTAACCAGTGTGTTGTCTTGCTTAAAAAAGCCTCTTACCTACATTTATGGATTAAAAACTATTTCAAAAACTGTCTTCTTGTCACCTCCCCACCTGTTGAAGCCAAGAACGGGTTGACGACTGGTGGGGGCTGAGCTGGTTTGGTCACCAGAGAGTCCAGATTGACCAGGGCAGCATTGGGACCCAAGAAGGACTCTGGAGTCTTTCTAGTTGGGTTCATGGCGAAAGAAGCGGATGTGGAGGTGGGCAGGGGATCAAAGATGTCGAGGCTGCTGCTGCTAGCAAGGCTGGCTTGGGAGGGGATAGAGGAAGCTATGCCCCCATCACCTGGGGAGCAAAGAGCAGAAACAATAAATGCATGTCACTGGCATAAGCATAACAAACTGCTGGAACATGATGCATACATGAGCAGCCATATTTTGAGATAAAAAGAGTGGACACATCTGTTTCAAATTATATTTCTGCCTCTTTCAGCTGCCATTTCTTCAGTTTCTGGAGGTCACCAACCGCCTTGTCCACATGAACATGAGCACAAACTATCACATTTACCGTGAAATAAAAATGACTTGATACAAAATAAAATGAACAGAAGATATTACTATGAGAGGACATCAGAGGCAGACAGCCTGGTCGTTTGGGGCTTTTTTTAAAGCAACAGTCAGACCAGACCACAGATTGGAAGACATTCATTAATACACTCAGACATGGACACACACACACACAACCCCACACACATGCAGCAAAGCCAAAAGAGGCTCACGATAAGACAGCAGAGTGTTAACACCCCATAAATCCAGTAGAAGAGCCGATTCAAAAAGTAACTATACAGAAGGTCGCCTCTTTAAGATCGGTGCCGTTTTTGTTCTCTACATACGTTTACATGGGGCGACAAGGCGGCTCAGTGCAGGAGCAGAGAAGTTTCCTTTTTGGGAAAAGTAACTTGGTACGTCTCTGTGTTCCTTCTCACCTCGTCCTTGGCTGTATCAGTGGTGTTCGTGTTGAGCTGCAGCAACAGTCTGAAACAAATGTCACCCTCCCACAGCCAGGGGCTGAAACACTCAGACCTGTGCCAAGCTGTTCACTGGAACCCTCTCACACACAAATGGGTTTAATTCTAAATTTTGGAACATTTATTGTTGGTTGCACCAGGCAAGATTTAAAAGGCATGACTGCAGATTTCAAAGTGATTCCATAAGCTGAGTGACCCAGGTCTAATGTGTTTACAGTAGCAAACACAAATAAGCGGCATCAGATTACACCATGGTGACATGGGACCAGACCTGAGCAAAGCAGCTATTTTTCCACTGTTCAATATAATTACTGCAGCATTTGATCACATTTGCAGAGAAACATCATCAACAATGGTTCTACCACCGGCTTTGCTCTGGTCTGATGATGCTCACACACAAAGACAAGACATGAGAGCCTGTACCCTACAGAAACAATATCTGCAGACAGGCTTCTTTTCAGACACCGAGGAAAAACAACACAGACTCCGTGTCATTAGAAAGACGAAGACAAGGGTGAGTACCAGTGGGGACAGAGGAGGAGGAGCGCAGGCTGTCAAACTCTGAGAAGTCCTCTTTGGACGTACCATTAGATGACCTGAACATGTCAAAGCTACCTGAAAGGGGACAAGCACACACACACACACACACACACAAAATGACAAACATATAATAGATACAGAGACAAGTGGAAACAGAAAACAAAAGTATGAATGAGTATGGATGTTTTGGTAAACTAACAGACAAACAATAGCCAAGTGAAAGCACGCAGATGTGCATGAGCACATTTTACTGGGTGCATGAGCTGCTTTTGACACAGCTGTTGATTCTCTGAGACACTAGCTAGTCACTGATTAGATATCTTTTCATTTCTTCAAAGAGAGAGATGTCAAAGAGCCAAACAATGATAAATACTAAACACTTCTCCAAATATCTGTCACACTCATATACGCACGTCCCAGATAACATTAACTTATTAGACAGAGGGACAGCTGTGCTGGTGAAGAGCTACTACTGCCTATGAACAAAACTGATAAAAGCTCGTGTGTCACCTGTGTTAGAAGTCTTAGGGCGGGCGGCTGCAGAACTCCAGGGGTCAGAGGCAGGCATGGAGTTTGGTGCCCAGGGATCATTGCCCTTCATGGGTGGGACAGAAGGGGGAGTGCCCCATGGGTCCACTGGGGCAGCTGGCTTAGGGGAGGAACCTAGGGAAAGTGGGAGAGGATAAGTGTGTGTCGGGGGGACAGAACCAAGCAGCAGCAAGAGGAGAAAGGTAACATAAGATAAATAAAAGAAGTTTCAGGCTAGTTCTGATAGCAAGCATGTATGTGACCCAATATAAAACTACTGCTCAACCCTCCCCATTCACTTGAAAATGTACATCTGGTACTCCCCCTCTGTCTCCTTCCCCTCACTCCTTGCATTCACAGTTTCTTTCACTAACATCCTCCCCCCCTCCCCCCCGTCTCTGCGCAGTAATGCTGCTGGGCCAGTGGAGCAACATTCCTAGATAAGAGTCACAGTGCTAAGAGCTGCAGGTGGAGAGCAGAAACCATATACACACAGACTCTAAAAACAAATCCTTTGATATGCCCATTGAGTGTGTATACCATAGGGCTGCCAGGGGTCTGCTGATGCAGCAGCAGCCCTGGCCCCTGTGCCCCAGGGGTCAGCACTGGCACCGGGCTCTGGAACATCCATCAGATCCATCAAAGATGACTGTGGCTGGAAAGACACCGAGAAAACGGGTTACAAAGGCCAAGAGACTGGAGACAGGAAAGCAAGAGAAGGAAGGACGCAGACAGAAGAGTAAGAGTGAGGAATGGAAGGGTAAATACAGAGGGAACGGATGAGGAGAAAAATGTTTCAGCCATTTCCCTCTATAGTACAAACACTATTCAGACACACTGATAATGGTCATATCACTATGTACCAAGATACAACACGAGCCATCATCATGCAGCCATGATTCTTCAGACGTCCGTCAGCCAGCTATTCAGGCAGAATGATAACAAGCAAAATGGGCAGTCTGCTGCCAGTTAGTGGCTTCATTACTGCTACTGAAGGACAGCATGGTTATGTCTGTGTGTATTTTACCTCTTTCTTCTTCTTGACCACTTTTCCTGAGTCTGGGCCTTTCTTACTCTCCTCCAAAGCCATCTGTAGTCTCAGGTCATCCCCTCTGCGTAGGCGCTCTTCCTAATCACACACAGTGCAAAGATTTGTGCTGGTCATACAACAATAGCTTTAGTAGTGGTAAAAATCATTTGCATCCTGCTTCTCAGACTACTACCATTTTTCATTTCTTAGTGAGTAATTATACCAGATGAATATGCACAACGGCCATCAAAGTGCACCCACTTTTTTTTTTTTTATGTTCATACATGTGTGAAACTCAATGCTTTTTTTGAGGTTCAGGAATTAAGAGGAACGTAGCACATACCTGCTCTGCAGCCTCTCTGCTCATGGCCAGAGCCAGCTGGAGCTGTAGCTCCTCCTCTCCACTGGTCTGAGGTCTGGCTTGCTCCAGCTCTGAACCCGGATTGGGTGATGTTGCTAGGGGACACATACAGAACATATGTTAGCATCACTGCCACATGAGACTAGCTCACATAATTACACTGAAAAGCTGCGTCAGAAATGTTTTTGCCCTACTTATCCAAAGCCAACCACTGTTACAGTAAATACAATGGCAAATACTAATTAAGTGTGTGTGTGTGTGTGGGAGTGGAATTGGACGTCAGTGAGGGACAACAGGTCAAAAAATAAAAATAAGAGCCCACATGACACACAAGCCACTATCTGCCATTACAAAAGCCAAGAGTGTCATCATGTACGTTTCAGTTAGGAAACAGCAGTTTCTGTGGAAACCTTGGTGTAGGAGGTGATGACAAAACAATGACATCACTCCATCAGCCATTACAGCTCTTGATTGATCTATATATTGTCACTCCTTCGGTTTCATCACTTCTCAGCAGTCCAGCTTGGTGCAGTGTTGTCTGTGTGTGAATGTTGTGGGAGTACAATGTGGTTTGCAAATCAATTTTTTTCCTCAGCATCAATGTTTTGCTGGGGGCTTTGACCAGTCCCCTCAGACTTCCACACTGTTCTTGCTCCTCAGCTTTCTGTCTGCCTCATTTTCTTCTCTCCGTCTGTGGTTCAAACAACACCTGGCCAGCCACAACATGCTCTGCTGCTGATGTAAACATGTGCATGTGCACATGCACTCACACAAAACTCACTATAAAATAATGATCATGTATACAATATTACAGTATTATAATTATTCTAAATGCAAATGGTTAGAGGAAGACATCTAGGTGCAGAGAGAAAACAACAACAGACACAAACAAGATGTGGGGAAACAATGATGGTTAGTTTCACTGACATATTTAACTCTGAAACCTCACACTTTGACTAACATCCTCCTGCCCTGTCAAGATGTCAACAGGCACAAGATGTCAGATCAGCAGGGTTTTTTTAATAAACATAGCAAACATGTGGTATCAAATGTCTCCATGATGAGGACATGTTATATGTTCTTCTAACAGTAACAAATGCTTGGCCTGTCTGGAAATAGCTGAACTGCTGCCAGATTGAAATGTAATAATCTGGGCCTCATATAACAACATATAAAGCCTAGTGATCATTAGGAATCAGTATAACAGCCTACTGTCATAACAGCTCATCATTACAACCAAATAATAACATCATATTCTTAATAATCAATACATCTTCTTGGTCCACATCTCTTCTTCTCCCTCCTTGACCTATTGCTCACTTTTCCTTTAAATTACACATAAACCAAGAACTGCCTTCTTTCACCTGCGCAATATCACCAAAATCAGGTCCATGATCTCTAAGTGGTGCTGAAAAACTGGTCCATTCATTTGTTACCTCCAGGCTGGACTACTGTAACTCTTTACTATCAGGATGTCCCAATAGTTCCCTAAAAAGCCTCCAGTTAATCCAAAATGCTGCAGCCAGAGTACTGACAGGATCTAGCAAGAGAGATCATATCAAGCTCCTCTCCTGTGGAACCAACTCCCAGTCTCAGTTAGGGAGGCAGATGCCCTCTCTACCTTTAAGATTAGACTTTCCTTTTTTGATAAAGCTTATAGTTGGGGCTGGGCTCAGGTGACCCTGAACCTTCCCTTGGTTATTCTGCTATAGGGCTCCCTCCAACGATTCTCTGAGCTCCTCTCTCCGTGCATCTACAGTATATACCACCATTACGTGTCACTAACGGTGTCTCCTCTCTCCCGTAGTGTGTCCTCTCTCTCTCTCTCTCTGTACTTTTGTGCGAGTGGCCCTGGCTCTACGTTTCTGATGAGCAGTCACCAGCCACATCATCCTGACCAGCGTTGACTTTATTGTTGGGTTTGTTGCTTTTCTTCTTTTCTCTCTCCTCTATCCTCTCACCCCAACCAGTCGAGGCAGAAGGCCGCCCACCAAGAGCCGGAGTCTGTCAGAGGTTTCTTCTGATAAAGAGGGTTTTTCCTCCCCACTGTCACCAGGTGCTGCTCAGGGGGATTTGTGGCATTTTCCTCTATAATAATAAGGTCTAGTCCTGACTTTGTAAAGTGTCCTGAGATGACTCGTTATGATTTGGCACTATGCAAATAACCCAGAACTGAATCGAATATATCCCTGCAGAACATGCTGGAACGACAGTTACGTGTGAAGAACATCCAGCCATTCAAAAAAAGCACACGTCTCAGCAAGGCACTAAATGTGCAGCAGGCGGTCTGCTTCTAAACTGACAGACAAAATGCTGTCTCTCTTCTGTAGTCCCTGGTGTTCTTCCTTCTTATTTGTTATCCATGTATTATGTTCTCCCATCAAAAGGAATATTTTCTTTGAGTTAACTTTAAATCTATCCAAAAATAACTGGAAAGCAAAAGCTTCAACAATAGTTTTCCCAACCACAGAGGCTAAAGGGAGACTAAACTGGCAACACAACAACAAGCAGTGCAACGCTTTAATAGTCGCAAGTCAGAAAGACAAATAAACACAACTCGAAGCCAACTAAGACACACCAGTTTCTTGCCCACCACTGTGGGAATAGACCATATACGGACAATCAGTTTCTTGGCATTCCTCACAGACACGGCTCTCTGCCTGCTAGCAGACGTGC
>NW_018127915.1:1278278-1294852 GCF_001952655.1 Monopterus albus
CACAGAAAACATTCCCTCATTTCCCTCCACTTTTATCCAGTTTTTTTTTTTTTTATCTCATCATCTTCATTTTTTGTGCTTAGTGGCTGAAAAAATACACAGAAAAAACTGAAATTAAACAAAGATTCTTCAAATGAAGCCTATAAAAATGGAATTCAAGCTCTGAACAGAGAGAACTATGTGAAATGGGCTGATGGCCACTTGTTATCTGAAGCACATTTATGTGGTGATAGCTGCATACTGGATTATTAACCCAGGGTGTCATGCACATTTCCAGACACCACATCTCTCTTCACTCTTTGAAATTTAAGTGGTTGTTAGAAGATGAATGAATGAAACTGATTCTGCTGTGACTGAGAACAGTCTTTCTGTATATATTTTCCAGATACTTTGTGTGAAACTGTCAAAAAGCACTTTTTTTTGGCAGACCTGTGGGTGATACTTATGAGCTGCATGCAGCAGAGTCTGGACCGAGCACTGTTCAGGAGGACGTGAAACATCCACACAGGATAAGTGATGATCAGAGTAAATAAAGCCCTTAAATCAGCTTAAACAGTTTTATACTTGTAGAGCGCGTTTCTACGCATTGCAGCACACTCAAAGTGCTTTCACACTATTTGCCCATTCACACAAATTCACACACCAGTGACATCACTGGGACTAACTGGGGGATCAAAATCTTGCTCAAGGACACTTGGACATGTGGGCTGGAGAAGTCGGGAATCGAACTGCCAACCTTCCAGTTAGGAGACGACCCAATCTACCTCCTGAACCACAGTCACCCCCACTGGACACATGACAAACACTGAGCTTTAGAATAACTCAACTTTTACTGTGAAATGAAAAGGCATCAGTGACATAGGAAAAGTGTTTCATTAAACTCAGACTATTTCAGAATGGACATAAACAAATATACACAAGAAGAACTGTCCGATTACTAAAAATGAAAAATAGAAAACCTGTACACTATACTGAAGTCTTTATACTGCCTTAGATAAAGGGGGTTAACACCAACAGTCACACATGCATGGCCATTCATTCTTACCCTGTCTGGACAACAATGCTTGGAAAGTTCAACTGGAATCCAAAAAAATCCCCCCTGGTAACACCCACAGTGACAGCCCAGCCTCGCTCCTGTTGGCCAGCCTCTCCTTCAGTTTTCTCAACCGATGACTCAGCTAAAGGAGCTTCCTCCTCCGAGTCACAGACTCAAACATAATGTGCATACAGGAATGTGAAACAAAGTAAAAGATGAGCGCATGTCCACGCAACATATAACCTACACGCAAGCTGATAAGTAAAACACACACACACACACACCCATAGGTGCGGCCACATGCAGTCATCCTGCTGTTGTACAAAGACTGGGGGTCAGAAGGTGAAAGGAAAAGAGGCCAGGGTTCATTCTTTCATTGCAAACTCTGCCTTCTTTCCCTCTATCCTTCTTAGCATTGCCCAATTTCCTGACTGGGGTTTCTGTTTCTTTGCAGCTCTGGCTCTCTCATTCCATCTGTGTTTCAATCCATTTCAACTGTGCTTTCATGACGAGCGTCCAATAGCTCATCCTCTGTTGGAGCAAGAAGAACTGGGTGGCAGTGAAAACTCCAATAAGGAAACATCAGGCCATTAAGCACTAACAAGTATGTAGAAGTGCACATACTTCATTAACAGGAAACATCTTTATGTTTCCAATCATGTGTCTCTTGGTGCTCTCCATCTACCCTGCAACACTGTCACTGGCCGTCCCTGTTTCTGAAGGCCTGAGTGTACCACTGAAAAGAGGAGCAGATTCCTCTGGCATGTGGACAATGGTGGCTGGGGAGAAGTCTGCTTCCTCTTCCGTGTGTGTGTGTGTGTGTGTGTGTGTGTGTGTGTGTGCGTGTGAGATCGAGCTGAGCAACACAGGCCTACTGCGAGGCTGCAAGAGCAGGGGGAGGGGATTTGATTTGATTTGATTTATTTATTTATTCTTTCAAGCATGTAAAGACAGTTGATATGTCAACACACATAATTTTACACATATCCAACAAATGCTAATCCAATATCAATTTGCTTATACCTAGTACATGCTTGAATGGAGTAGGAAGAAGTCAGACTTATCCAGTCCTACCCCATGACATCATCTTATCATCATTGATTTGCAAGCAGTAAATGATTCACTTCTACCCACACAAGTAATATACTAAAGAATTATTACAGAGTGTTAACATTCTTACCCCACACCCACAATGTTCCATCTAATTAATCATTAAACCTGTTCTTGCATATATCTTGATTGACACATACCTTTATATTTATATTTAAACTCGTCAATTCTATTACTATTTTTTATGTCCACACTTAAATTATTCCAGTTTTACCCCACTTATAGAAATACAGAATCTTTTTTTGAAGGCCAAAGATTCACCATGATATGATGACATGATAATAATGGAGTGTACTGTACTAAGTGCACTGTATTTGTGTTGCCGGAACATATGAAATGGACCATGGCTGTCCACAGTCAACTCAAGTTGTATAAGCTAATACTCACAGCCATGGTAAGAGGCAGGTGAGCCCTCTGACCTGCCGTACTCTTCACTGTAGGAAGTGGAGAGGTTGGGCTGAGACGAGCCTCGGCCAAAACCCATCTGACTGCTCCCTGTGGACACCTGGGCCATGCGCTCTTTGGTCTTCAAAGCCTGAGACCTATCAAAACATAAAAAAAAAAACAATGTGATGTCCAACAGGACAAAATAAGCATGGGTTACAAAAAGTCAGTTGGTCTATGAAGCCCTAAAACAAAAAATAGGCAGATTAAGTTTATTATCAAATCAAATCAAATCAAATTTTATTTGTATAGCGCCAAATCACAACAAAAGTCATCTCAGGACACTTTACAAAGTAAGGTCTAGACCTTACTGTTATCAATATTATTACATAGGGAAAACCCAACAAATCCCCCTTGAGCAAGCACTTGGCGACAGTGGGGAGGAAAAACTCCCTTTAACGGAAGAAACCTCCGACAGACCCCGGCTCTTGGTGGGCGGCCTTCTGCCTCGACCGGTTGGGGTGAGTGGATAGAGGAGAGACAAAAGAAGAAAAGCAACAAGACACAACAATCAAACACTGATCAGGTCGATGTGGCCGGTGACTGCTCGTCAGAGATATAGAGCTCCAGGGCAACCTGCAGAAAGTTACAGGGAGAGAGAGAGAGGACACACTACGGGAGAAAGGAGACACAAAGTTAGTAATGTGTAATAGTGGCAAGCTAGTGTTTATCAAAAAGGAACGTCTTAAGTCTAATCTTAAAGGTAGAGAGGGTGTCCGCCTCCTGAACTGAGACTGGGAGTTGGTTCCATAGGAGAGGAGCTTGATAGCTAAAGGCTCTGCCTCCCATTCTACTTCTGTGGACTCTAGGAACCACAAGCAATTATCATTACTACTACACAGAGAACCTGGGTTTTAAATACTTTTAATTCTAAAATGCCAAAATAAAATCATTTGCTTAGACTGTTACGCTGTAAAAGACCTCAACTCTAGCCATTCTGAAGGATCTAGCTTTGTTTAGAACCAACAGGTATAGAAACATAATAAGTAATCACAGCCCCCAGCTCCCAGGGGGATAACCACAGTGTGACTGATACTCAAAGGTAAAACCCACGTTAAAGCCTCATCTCTGATGCTGTACTCATCTTGTGAATTTGTTCACAGCCAATTTTGATAACCATCAGCCAGATAATTACTGAAATTCTGGCACGGTCACAGCCAAATAATTTGCTAAACAGCAGTCTCTTGCAACTGCGCTACCAAGAGCAGGAACTACCGTTAAAGACTAAAAAAAAAGGGTTGAGCTGGATTTGCCACTGGGCCCGGAGCAGAGTCTGCACTGACAGCTCAGCTCAATGCTCAACATCAACTGTAAATTAGTCTGAGTAATAAACAAAACACTGGCTTTGTGTAATTTTTAATAATGCAGAAATTCCTTTGTACTAAAGCTTCTGTCAGATGTAATTCAAATTAATGAAATTAGACACAGTGGACGCACAAGTCATTGTTCAACTGTTTAAATACAAATGCACTGCAGAGCCCCTCTCCTACATGGCTCACGATGGCTCAGCATGTCAAATCAACTATCGCAGTGGTTAGCTGCAGAGGGTGCGGTACCAAGGTCTGGCATGGTCCAGGGTTTGGTCGCTAGCTTTCTCCTAAGGGGAACAACATCTGCTGCCCCGACAAACAACTGGCTCCTCAACTAATAATTTAAATAATCAACATTAGCAGGCCATAGCATAGAGCACAGCATAATGGACTCAGGCATTAATGGTTAATTACGTATAAGTCCACCTATGCAGACGCACAAGATGAATCCTAAAATCTTTAACTACTGTATGTTTGGACAAATTACATTTATAAACTCTTACCTCTCTCCTTTGAGCCGGTCCTCGTCTTTGAGCAGGACCACCAGCTGCTTGCTCTTCTCCCTGACATTGATGCCCTGGTCTTTACCGTCTCTGTCAATATACTGGAAGTCCTTCAGAGTCTGGATGGCGAAGATGTTCTCTTTGCATTGCAGTGCCACTCGTTCAGAGCCGGTCTTGATCAGGTAGTCGAGCAGGGTGAGTGCCTTGTAAACATGACGCCAGTTCTTGCCGTGGTCATTAAGCCGTTTCCAGATCATGCTCATGATCTCACTGAAGGCCACCACATTGTAAGTGAGGTCAGCAATCTCGGACATGAGCGAAGACGACGGGCCCCAGGGGTCGTTAGAAGTGGCCTCTCTGACTTTCTTCTCTGCGTCAGAGTAGTTGTTCACCATGTTCTTCATCTGCCGACGGATGGTGGAGCTTGGCATGGTGGCGGTGGGGACAGGGCAGACAGGAAGAAATACAATATACACCCTCTCACTCAGAAGAGAAGCCGACAGCAAAACGGCTCACACGCAGACAGAGGATGTGAATGTGCGAGCGCTTCGGGTGAAGTCTGTTACGTATCTGTGTCCTTTCTAATGGCACAGCAGCGGAGAGTGTGGAAATCCTGTGCACAGGTGTGTGTTGTGTACGTGCGTTTGTTTATGAGGCTTCTCCAGGCCAGTGCAGTATTCCTGTGTCCTCCAGAACAGCATCTGTTAAAACCATCTCCACACACACAGTGCTAGCTGCACACATGACCGTGCCATCACCTAGGACAAACACACAAATAAAAGATTAGTGTAGAGAAGGAAAGAAAAAGCATTTGGAAGAAGTTAGAGACATGGCAAAGGAGAAAAAAAATACATTTCAGCCAAACTATACAACTAAGCTAATTGAATGATACTTGTTTTAGCTATTTGGCAACTTCATGTTTCTCTCAAACTAAACAAACAAATGACATTTTATTCAAACTACCTTTAATTACAAAAACACTTGACAAGCTGAAAATAATTACCCAAAGGAACATCTGTTTCCCAAGAACATTTTAGACAATAGTTTTCATTTAAATTATAAAGATGACAAGATGCGGTAGAGTCCAGAGTCTAATACTGATTGTCAGTGTAATCCTAATTTGCACCACTAAACAAGATCATGAAGATAATTTGTTTATATAGGAGGAGCTGCCATGCCTTCCTTTTTGAAACTAGACCTAACAGTATGTTTCATACTTTCATACTGACATAAGCAATTTCCATGGCTGCTTCAAAGGCCAACAATTGTGTTTCCACTTTTGTAATCTTGCTCGAGTTTACGGTAAATTGACTCCGCTGTGAATTGTGAGACAGCTTGCTGAAATGAGCTGGTCCAATCTGTGTGGTCATGTTGTTATTCCCAGGCAGTTCAGAAAGCCTAAGGTGCTAAAGCAGGTCAATGGGTGGGTGTGGAGGACAAAAAAGGGAGGACACACACACAAAATATTCAAAAACAAACACAAAATCACCAGGGATCAGTCAGGGGATCCTTTTGATGAAAAGCACAAACAGATTTAAGAAGATATACATGTCTCAATATAATAATAATAATAATAACAATAATAATATCCTATTCAGAGCCTGTATCTTTGGCTTTTAGCACCATAGAACAATGTAAATGTTCCATTTCTGATGACACTGTGTCATGCAAATGAGAGCTGACAAAACTTTGTGGAGCTGCAGATGTATCAAATAACTCACTTCCCCAAAATAATGGCAAATTGTTATAGACGTGTACTATCATTCACTAGTTAATTTTAGTAGAGCAGAATTCAGTTTTGCTAGTTTGATTTCAGATCAATTCAAGCATTGTTCTTGAACAGCTAATCTCTCAATGAGCCTCTGTCTATGCTCTTTCTGAATAAAAAAGTGTTTCCACATGGTGGGTGGCAGAAGAGATAAACCACTGCCAGTCTGATAATGACTAGAGGAGTGAGTGATGACTCCTCTGTCCTGTTTGTAACAGATCAGCAGCCCAGCTACTGATCACTTCCTTACTGACACACACACATACACGATGGAAAGTCTGTGAAGCCCTACGTATTCCATATGCAAAGTCACTTTGGCATGTAAGATCACACTATTAAAGACACATTGACCCTTCATGTGTCGTCTGTTTACCATGTAGTGTCCTTATGTTGATGTGACACAAGCTGCTTAAAAAAGAAAAAAAAAATGGATTACACTGGATTGCGACACTTTACAGCTGGAGCTCAGCTGCCACCACAACACACCAGGATCTCCTAAGCTTTATTATATTTTATCCTAAGCTTTATGTATTTATGCATCTAGAGAAAATCTGATGAGCACACACACAACCACTGCCTACTACTGTCATGTACCACATTAGCAGTTATACACACTCGCACTGCAAATTTAACTCTCTTTTAAATTGTTATTCTCAGTAATTAATAGCAGCTTCTGAGATCTTTGCATGCCTGCTGTTACTCTGCCTACTATCTAGGGAGAGCCATGACAACTTATCCTATTCAGTAGGCTAATGTGATCCCAGCACAAAGCGTGCACAAACATGCCCCTCAACAAAGCACTTTCATGAACTCAGGAGAAGTGTTAAAAGTGATTAGCTGCCTGTGCAGCCTCTGTGTTAAATGCAACAGGACAAAAATATTCAGCCTCCAAAGTTGCAGTCTTGTACATTTTACTTGTGTCTGTTTGCTTCGGGGAGCTTCCTGTCTAGCAATGCCATGGAAAGACAGCTGGGAAAGGACGAGGGTGAGGTAATGAGGAGTGTGAGTATATGTGCTTAGGGGGGACAACTTGGCACATCCCGTAAATTCACTCAACGGCAGTGAAATGTGATTCCTGTGGAGCATGCCCCCCTCACCCACCCCAAGCGTTCCCTCCTCACTCTGCATCCGCATGAATACAGCTCAGACCTAATGACACATCTGCTGCTATAATCACCTATTCACCCAAGGCAGACAGGAAGAAGAGAGAAGAGTCTGTCTTGTCATCCCACTCCCCCCCGCACTCCCTCCACACCCCGGAACCCCCACCACAAGACACCGCCGGCCCGCCTTCCTTTAGTCCTTCTTTGCTTAGATCATTGAAGCTCCAAGGCCCAGAAGAGATAGTCCACAGGGCTTGTAATTATGTTTGTGCAGGAAAACTTATTTGTGTATTAAAGCAAGTTCGTTATAGCCTGTTATCATTCTTATTAAACTGCCACTATGCCGTGTTGAATAAAAGAGTAACCAGAAAAATCAGTAGGCCACATTTACCAACATCTTTAAGTGTTTTCTTGAATTTCTTCATAGGTTCTAAGAAAAGTCTATGTCTGATTCATGAGCATATTCTTAAACAGTAGAATTGTTCATATCTGTGTTTTTATATTGATGAATCCCATGTGTTCATAAGCTGAAAGCACATGCCAGTCATTTCTAATTAGCATAGGTTAACACCCTGCCAATGCCCATAAAAGAGTTAGTGTGTATTCATTTTAAAAGACCATAATGCTTTGTAAAATAATGGGAAGAATATTAAAGAAATACTAATAATTACAATAATTTAAACCTTATTATATAACTGTAGAACTGAAGAAAACTACGTGATCATTTATTTCACACAAATGACAGCACCCAAATGTACTTAAGTGTGCTCCAGAATGTGCACAGATTCCGATCATACATAAGGACAAATCCCAGGTAAGAAAACATTGGTGAATGTCAGAATCTTCATGAAAACATCTTAAAAGCTGCAGATGAACTCCCACACCAAGCAGCATCTGCTGCCACCTTTTCAGTCTGTGTGTCCGTCTAAATCTGAATAATGCTCCTAAGCCATTTTTTCAGCAGCTATTCACAGACTGAGCACACAACAGGAACACAGCTGGTTGCAGTGCATGTCAGAAAAGGACTACAGAGAGGCTGAGGGAATTCAGGGAAAAGTTATTCTAACTCCAGTCCTGTTCCCTCACTTGGAGTGAACAGCATCATTTTACTAAATCTTAAATTTTGTGGTTGGGAGACATGTTTGGGACATGCACACACACACACGCACACACACACACACAAAACCAAATGATATGTCTATTTGTAGTGGCAGTACTCTATTTCCATTGGATTACATTAAATATAACAGATATCAGCTCTACAAATGTCTCTTTATTGTCAACTGCATTGTGTGTTTTTCCTGCTGGTATAAGCCATGTTGACTTTGACATATTTTGATATATATTCTTTTCATGTTATCACATTCATATAGAAATTCATGAATACTGATGTTTAGAGCTGAACAGAATGGCTGCATAAACAGAAAACAGTGTCTTGCAACTACAAAGCAGGTCACATGTATCTAATGTGGCCAAAGAGCCTGGCTTAATCTAAAGTCAGACAAAGTTTTTTGAATAGCTGAGAAGAGAACCGCCCTAGTAAATACGTGTCATATTCAAATATCAACCACACCACATCCACAGTGGACTGGGACAACACACTAGTGTACACTGTTATATGTAAAGTCAGAAAATTCAAATTAATGCCTCCTGTGAAATCCCGTTTAAACCAACAGGCTTTTAGTCGCAAACAGGGTAACGGAGATAGTTTACTGGTCATGTTACATGTATACTGTCATATTCACACTTTCTAAGCTTTTCAAAAACTAAATGTGACCCAACAAAGTCATTCCCAATCTAAGCCATCTCCTATGTTGACCCTATCAACTTTGACAGATTATATTCACATCTCTATGAAGCATCAACACCTCGCAAATCTGTTTGTCTACTACATAGCAGCTATCAAGAGTGCACAACTGCACTTGATTAAAACACCGAAACAGCACAGTGCAGTGAACAAATAACCTATTAAATGTCTATATCACCAAATACTTCACAGCTTAGAGAGGGGATAAAAAAATGTGATTGATACATTAACATCAGCAACAGAACTACATGCATGAATAAGCATAAATCTGGTTTGGAACTTGTTGCTGTGCTGCCACTGTATACAAGATGTAACAGAGTAAACAAAAACTTAAGAAGTTTTCTCAGTCCAATTCAACCTTAGGGCAGCGTGTGAGACAACTGCCTGATGCAAGTACACCAGTGTGTGTGTGTGTGTGTGTGTGTGTGTATCTTAACAAAAATTAGGTAAACCATTATTAGCAGTAAGGGTTGAGAAGCAGTGCACTGAGAACAGGTCTACCTTGCCAGGCCAAAACAGCAACAGTCAAACTGATCCGGAGATAGGTGACTTGCAAAACCAGGTGTGTGCAGAGTATTTTTTGTGTTGTGAGAGACAGAGAGGTGTGTGTTAACATTAAGTTATCCAGCCAGTTCCTTAACCCTCCACTTGCTTGTTTTAAGTTGCATTCAAGTGTAAGCGCAGACAACATATTCAAGTATTTAATCCCACTTGTCAACTCAAAGATTAGGTCCCTACAAGGCAAACTAACAATCATATCCACTCTTAACACAAAGATAATTAAATCACTAATGCAAGTTTCAAAAGCAGTAGATCGTCTGTCTATATAGGTGATATGATGACATGAGCATAAGTGTGAAGCAGCGGGAGAAAGACAGCGGGGAGTCCTCTTTCCGCTTTACATGTCACCCCACCTTTTGTCCTCCCTGGCCGAGAGAGACAAAGCCATGTCACGGCCGGAAGGAGGACGGTGATGATGCATCTGTCATCCACTGTTACAGACTTATACTGACAATAGAAAAAGCCCTGCCCCTCTATCAGACCACGTTTATGTGAGCTAACATTCAAACACCAGCATCTCCGACTATAAAGTTACCCCAGAAAACAAATAAACTAATAGTCGTGTATTAATCGTGTCATGCCTGGCTACCTAGCAGCAGGAGTTAGCCGACTGGAAACAGCGACTAACCAGACAGCGCCCACACCGTGAAGAATTTTCCTAGAAATCTCCAAGTATACAGACGTCAGGTTTTAATATAATGCCTCAAACAGTATGATCCAACTTAATAAAAATGTTACTCCCCATTAAAGCATGGGGCATATTAAAGAAGATAAAGAATCGGACCGTCTTTAAAAAACAAATCACGGCGTTTCGTTCAACCTTTCTGACTGAATAGCACATTAAGCTAAAGCAGCTTTAGCTAAGATTAGTTTATTTGCTATGTGAACTCCCTCACAATCATATTTCCAACTATATCAGTAAAGTGACCTGTTTGAATTGCGAAATGGGCGTAATGTTAGCAGAGATTGTGCAAGGTCACTTTAATATATCGGGTGGAACAACAAGCTCACTGGATACTTACGGTTACCGCTAACGTTAGCAAGTTAAATGTAAACTTGGTACAGGTATTTGCCGTTAGTTAGCGATGTTAACTTGTCTACGTTGATTTTGTTAGTTAACTCAGTATGAAACGTTTATAACCAGACAAAAGTTTGTTTTCTTACATATTCAGGGCCACCCGGTTTGCCACTGTCTTCGATAACAGCACTCGGAGACCCAACCACTGACTAACGTTATTATCTAACTAATACGTTCTCCAAACTTGGCTTTTAAAAAAGTTGGATCAAAGCTAGCAAAGATTGTGATAGATTAGCCAGATGCAGATATCCCCTATCTTAAAGTTAGGCTAAAACTCATCTGTTGCTCACTTGGCATCTAAATGAAATACGAAGCTTACCATTTATTGATTTAAAGCCAAACCTACAACGTCGATACACAACCGTTCCAGTCAGCCCCCAAACGTATTTTCTGTACTAGGATAGCCAACAAGCATGCTAAGCTAGTTAGCAATCCTCCAAGCTAGCAGCCAAGACGGGTGCTCGGTGGAGACATCACCAGAGCAAACTGGATTAACCTTACAGGACACTCTGGAAAAACATAACAACTCGTTTGTCTTGGAAATTGATGGTGACTTACTATATCTTTGTACTGCCTCTGGTTCTGCTTTTAGTCCAGGGATATAAACCCATAAACGAGTTTAGCCAAACCGAAGAAAAAAAAAAATCAAGATACTTATTTTGGCGTTCAAGGAGCTTATTGCACCTCCGCCTAGCTATACCTTGCTAAAGCTAAGCCAACCAGGCTGCACGTATCTCCTCCTCCAGAACATGGCGGACAGAGTGGAAGTGGGGGAGCTAGGAAGGGTGTGACCAAGGCAGCTTGACTTGACCAAAGACACAGAATGACCCTTCCCTCCCAGCTGGAAACTACCTTCATATCATCCAGCAAGTGCTAAAAGTAACGTCACATTAACAGGACAGCTCTGTTTCAGTGTCATTAGAGTGTTGCTACTCACCATAATGATAATGCATATAATTCAGGTTTTCATGGGAATGCCATGCAAAAGGCTGGGTTTTATTCCTGGGAGAATATGAGTACAAAATTTATAGCAGCACCAATTTCAGATTTGCAAAAATATCCCTGTTAGTTCCCGTTTCTTTAACTTCGGCTGTTTACTGAACAGACCTCTCAGGTAAAACAGGTTCTTTCCAGGAAAGTTCTGGTAAATTTCTTCCTTTTTACAGAAAGCTGTATCAGCCACAGAGATTAGAATACTTAGGTTTAGTACACAAGCAAGTGCATGTCATGATTTGTCATTGCCAGGGTTAGACTGGTGTGTGTTACAGGTGTGTCCCTACAAGCTACAAACATTGCATGACAGCATTCCATCACCTCAGATTCTTCCAATGTCTCTGTGTAATCTTCTCATCAGCAGAGTTCTAAAAAGGGAGGGACACAGTTGTTACATATATAGAGACATGCATAGCATGCTGTTGCTTATTCAAATCAGGTGAGATATGAATAGACGTCTAAGAAGTTAGATGGATAATGCTGTGCTTTAAAAATATATAGAAGTCAAAACATCACAGTTTTACATCTCTGCCAGCACAGAAAAGTTTCCAGCACACGAACTAGAATATGTAGATGACTAATGTGGTATCTGCAAGATGATATTGGGCTTTCTAATAAAATGCTGTACCTCCTGACCAGTATTTGGTATTATGGGACATGATATGAGAACATTCTGATTGATCAAAAAATACAGAAAATGAGCAAAAATAAACTGAAAATCAATAAAAAATAATTTTTGTTCAGTGATAACTGGTGCAAATGCTATTTCATATTGGATAAGCTACCAGGTGCGTATGTGAGAAAGAGAAAGATAGTCTTGAAGAATACCTTTCTGGTGACATAGTTTTAGAGTTTGAGGATAGAAATGACATCAGCAAATTAAGATGAAAACCTTATACACTTATATTATACACTGTCTGTGAAGTACAAAGTTGATGAGATTTTGGCAAAATGTCACCTACTTCCAGGGAAGAGATGAACCTTTACTTCTCTGTTACTAAGACAAGACAGTCAGTATTTAGAACAGTCAATATTTAGCTCAGATATGATCCTATTCAAAAGAGGATTATTTACCAAATTTTGTGCAAATTACTAGAGGTGACAGGAGGTATGAAGTCTTTGTGCTGTTAAATATATAAATATGTATCTAAAATATATTAGAATATATCAAAACAAAAACAACTTGAATTCCTCAGACAAATATTGTAATTTACTTTCCTCCTTCATAGCATGTGAGCAAAGTTCATGTGAATTTCAAGGGTGGCTCAGATTTTTCAATAAAGAAAAATTTTCCATACATCATGCAAAACAAAGCAAACCTACATTACCATTCAAACAGGAGACCATTTATTAACTCTGCTTATCACCATGTTAAATAGTTAGGCCGTGCTTTCTTATCATATCTGCCTGAGAGTTATCGCATTTGCTTCAATGTATTATGCCCATGCAAGCTTGTGCAAACATAGACTGAACTGTTCTACTTAATGTAAAATAGCTAAATGCTCAATGAGGCACGTCACACAATGTGCCTTCTGCCAACAGATCGTCCCCCTGCAAATCCAGTTTCAACCATCAGATGTCAGAAGTGATTTACTTTTCAGAAGGGCTGGTTGCAATCTGAATGTAACATGGAAGGTGTTTATAACAGACCCCCCTGCAGTGTACATATTTAGTACACTAACATTAACAAGGGCCTAATGCACTCACCAACATGATCACACAAATAATCTTTGAGTAACAACAACACACAGAATTGGCTGAGCAACAAACCACAAAAAAAATCTCATTTGCATTGGGCTCCTATAGCGCACACACTGCTGCTTTACATTTTCATTTAGCCTATTTAGATATTCTTATGACTGATTGTATCACATATGCTTCCCTACCTATAAATAACCTACAGTTTATATTCCCCATCCTCATCGCCATTATGTAACTGAACAGCGTTTGTCACACACCAGTAATTCAGGCACTGAATACAGTTACAAAAGTAGCATCACATGAGGTATAATCATTTTAATATCATTCAGCAGCATGTGTGAACATAGGCGTTTAACATAATGAAGCTTATAGACGTACAAAGAAGCACGATTGCTGCACAAGTAACTGGTGCATCAGTTTCAAAACCTTCAAAGTTACGTAAAGTGGAAATGTCTGGCAGGTTTTGGTCTTTGAGCTGCAGTGACACACTTGGTTCCAGAAGGAGCCGATAAGCTGCAAAACAAAAGAAGAGAAAGCATGAAACAGGATCATGTATAATGCCTGCCACTGCCACCAGCTTATTAGCTAAATCTTTTCATACATGCAAATAGTATTACTCTTGCTAGATTATACCTGGAGAAAGTGAGCAAGAAAAGAAGTTGACATTTACACATATTTAGTACACGTACAGTTGGGTGCAAAGGTCTGCATCCCCTTACTCTGAAATGACAAAAAGAGTAAAACAAAGAACAACATAATATTAATGGGATGATATTTAAGTCTGGAGACTGGGAAGGCCATGGTAAAACATTAATCTTATTCTTTTTAAACCATTCCTGACTCCTTTGTATCATTGTCTTGTTGAAGGATCCACTGCCTCTTCAGTTTTAGCTTTTTGACTGATGGTAGGAGGCTTTGCTTGAAAATCTTCTGATACTGGGCTGCATGCATTCTTCTTTCCACTTTATACAGAGCTCCGGTGCCTGAGCTTCACCGAGCTTCCACCATGTTTGACTATGGGAATGGTGTTCCTCCCCTCATAGGCAGAGTGTTTTTACATACCTGTGCGAGTTATGTCCTGTGTTTTGTCTCCCAAACAATCCAGACTTGTGCAGACTGCGCTTGACTGTGGAGATGTGGGCATGTATATCAGTTGCCTATAAGGACTTTGTCACATCCCCTGCTGTACGTCTAGAATTTTTACGTAGCTCTCAAGCAAGAGTCCAAGCACCTCTTTCAGTTACAGTATCATTCACATCCTGGGTTTGAGGGCTGTACATAGCAGACAGCCAAGCAATCTGGCTGACTTGGAGCAAGTAGGCCATGAAGAATGGGCTAAACTTACACCTGAAAGGATCCAGATGCTGCTCAGAAGGTACCCAAAGAGGTTGGAGATGGTTAGGGAGGGCATACGAAGTATTAGAGAACATTTCATAAAGGGAGATGAAAATTTTTGTACTGATATGATTTTCATTATTATACTATAACTTTCTTTTTATCCACTTCAAGCACCAGCCCTTCTCATACACAGGACAGATTTTTAGCAATCCTTAATTTGTTTAAATTGTAAACTAAATTTGAGTGTTTGTCCCCTACGTGGAGCTTGGTGGCTAAAAGAGGGCAACGTCAACTAAAGAACTCTGCTCCTCACGTAGGCATTACCCTAGCAGGTCAGAGGAAAGCTGGTAAATCTGTTGTGGGTACCGGAGCAGCTGGAACTATCAAAACAATTAAGACCAAGATGGTCAGTGTCTTTGCTACAAAATTCTCACCAGACTTAGAAGCCGAAGTTTTACGTACTTATTTGAAAGAAAAACTTGGGCATGACGTCATGTGTCACAAAATTGTTTCAGGAAACACTAGGTTTGCTTCTTTTAAAGTGTCTGCTGAATGCAATGAAGTGGATGACATGTATAATCCAGAGCTATGGCCCGAGGGTACATTTGTGAGGCGATATTTTGAACCACGTAAATTTGTTGGTGGTGCTCATGCTGCTCACTCTACCCGAGCAAGGCCCTCTCCTGGAAGCAGATGCTAGCTCTAACTAATTTTTAGGGATCTTAAAGTAATCTCATATAACTGTCGTGGCCTTCGCTTAGGTCATAATGTGGAGGATAAAGTTCGCTGCACTGTGGTTAAAGAGCTGCTGGAACAATGCGACATTCTATGCTTACAAGAGACTTTTCTTGCCAAGCAGGACTTATGTGGTCTTAACTCCTTGGACGATAATTTCCTCGGCGCTGGAGAGTCTACTACTGACTTTGGGCTCGGTTTCAAGCGTGGACGGATTCCTGGTGGTGTGGCTATCTTGTGGTCTAAGAGGTTGGACCCAGTGGTTAGTGTGGTTAGGACTACTTGAACAAGCTTCTTTTATACATGGCGACGGGTATACCAGCGTATATATTGTGGGTGATATGAACGCAAATATATCAGATAAGGATTCTGTTTTTGCAAAGCATACAGTGGGTACGGAAAGTATTCAGACCCCCTTAAATTTTTCACTCTTTGTTATATTGCACTGCGATGGATTGGCGACCTGTCCAGGGTGTACCCCGCCTTCGCCCGATTGCCCGGCCGGGATTGGCTCCGGCCCCACCCGTGACCCCGTTCAGGGACTAAGCGGTAGAAAATGAATGAATGAATGTTATATTGCAGCCATATGCTAAAATCATTTAAGTTCATTTTTAACATGCTGATGTAGTTTGTCAACGTGCTCACTAGTGATGGCCTTATGACACCCGAGGCTCCGACACATGCGCTGTAGCTCATAAAGCAATTGTTTCGAACCACTGTGCCGAAGTGTGTTTCGGTCACATGACTAGTGACGTTTGAATCACTTGAGTGACGTCCGAAGCAGTTGGGTTCGTCGGACGTGAGGAGGGCTGATTGGTTTGGTTTGTCATGTGAATCACTTTGGATTGAGTGTGTTCAGAGATAGGATATCTCTATTTAGTGGCCTTCATTTGAATCTCTCTTTGGAGAGCAGGTTGGTTTGTTGCTGTTGCGTTAGTTGCTTTGAGACTTTGTAGTGTTGTGTATTTAGTGGAGAATCAGTGTAGATGGAGAGATAGATCAATAGATAGGTAGATAGTAAGTTAGAGAGAAATAGATAAAGTAGTTACATAGTTAAATAACACTAGATATAGTTACATAGATAGTC
>NW_018127915.1:1295435-1298199 GCF_001952655.1 Monopterus albus
ACTGCAGCCCTCCACCAGTCGGGGCTTTATGGCAGAGTGGCCCGACGGAAGCCTCTCCTCAGTGCAAGACACATGAAAGCCCGCATGGAGTTTGCTAAAAAAACACCTGAAGGACTCCAAGATGGTGAGAAATACGATTCTCTGGTCTGATGAGACCAAGATAGAACTTTTTGGCCTTAATTCTAAGCGGTATGTGTGGAGAAAACCAGGCACTGCTCATCACCTGTCCAATACAGTCCCAACAGTGAAGCATGGTGGTGGCAGCATCATGCTATGGGGGTGTTTTTCAGCTGCAGGGACAGGACGACTGGTTGCAATCGAGGGAAGGATGAATGCGGCCAATGGGCGGAGAAAATCCCGACCGGCAATCGGGCGAAGGCAGGGTACACCCTGGACAGGTTGCCAATCCATCGCAGACAAACCAAGTTAATTACTTTAAAACAGTCCATCTTTCCTGTATAACCTAATGCCGTTTTTTAAAATATGTAATTCATTATAAATCACAAAGTAAAAACACAATGATGTAAATATAAAGTGAGATTTCTCATAATTTTGCATCCATTTTGTTTTGAGCATCACCGCAGACAGTTTCATCCTTGTGAAATTGCCGACACAGATCAAAATATGTTATACTTTTTCAAAAACACTGTAACTCCAGGCAACCTGTGAGTAATTAATTTGTTACTTTTACATATATTAGCAAGGCTGAGCACAATATTGGGTCTTTACACATTTAACATAATCACATTTTGTCACTCAGGCAGGAAAACACTAGCATGCATATTAGATGTCCCTGTGTTGTGAGTAACACACAAGCACCACAACTGTAGGCTAGTGAATTTAGTTAACATTGACAAAGGGGCATCAGTTCAAATTTTAACGTTGAAATAAAAAGTCCTTAACATTGTTTAATAAATTGGTCAGAGTGAATGGGCAAGTGACGGAATGCAAAACCGCTTTAACTGTTAACAACTGATGCTCAGAACAATGTGTTTACTGGAAATGGACACAGGAAGTGACGCACAGTCATTGCATCAGCTGAGTGGACTGAACTGAACAAAAGAGTATGAGCAGCAGCCGAGGAGACAAAAACCAGAGCCACCTACAGAAACTCAAACTTGACAAACCGACAATTCAAAGATAACATACAAGTGTCTCCCACATCTTTGTTTGACAAGTGAGGCTGAGAAGTGCTGCAGGAAACACAACACCAATTACTAACTGGCACAAATTCAAACATAGGAATGAGAAAATATATACATTTACACATGGATGCCCATCTCTAGAGGATGTACTGATTTCTAAATCCTCTGATACTTGGTCATTCTACACATTTCCAGAAAAGATGGTTTTGATGCTGAAATGAAATTTATTGACATAAACCCAAAGATGTCTTCTGTTTGCTCCATGTGTGGGAACACATGGAAGATCATTTCACACAGGAAGGGAAAACAATAAAGGACAAAACTGAGCTTTGGCAGTTCTACTTCCTTTCCTCCTCTTCCTCTTCTCTTCTTCCATCACCACACATTCAGCCCTCTGCTTTTCCTCCTGCAACTGCCAATGTCATGGCTGAGTCAGGTGACCAGCTCACAGGGGATTTCCTGTAACCACGGTCTGTCAGCTCTGCACTGATGACTTGTCTTGTCTAGTTCTCTTGGACTCTTCTCTTCTTTTCTAAATAATGCTTCATCTCTTTATGCTTCTCACTTTGTCACAAACATGCCATCCCAGCTCATATCCACTTAAAAATGTCATACTATAACCTGACTGTCTGTTGTAGTGTTTAGCAAAACATTTATAGACAAGTTTCCAAACTCCTCCTGTTGCCCACGCATACACATACCTAGACACCCACACACATATAGCATGTGACTGAATAGATGTATAAACTGAAACTTATTTTACTGATGTCACATTGCGGTTCTAGTCACAAAACTGAAGCTAAATTTTATAGTTACAACCTACAATTTTTCTTTTAGGTAGTCTTGGTATTGTAGAACAAGATTCTGAACAGACAGCTGCAACATTTCTCATGACATTTTAATGATGCAAAAGGGTGAATGCTCTCTCAGTGACAGTTTGTGCCGTCAATGTGCAGCTTAGAACATTCAGACCTTTTAGATAAGGGCTTACACCAAAAAGAGAATAAATAACATTTTGAAATTATATTATATTCTGCCAATTTCTGAGCAAATATCAAAATCTTTTTTGGACAATTCCCAACATCCGACATAGGTGTGGTGGTCTATAGAAAAACTATAACCTGTAGCCCTGATATAAAGTAACATTATAGAGGAGGCACACTTCATACAGAATAGCCCACGGCATACAGAATCTGTGCATGTAGCTCAACTCAACTCAACTCAACTTTATTTATATAGCGCTTTACCACAGCACAGCTGACCAAAGCACTTAACATATCATACAAATATAAAAAAACCACACATAAAAAGCTATAAACAGTAATATAAACACTAACACTACAGACAGTCTCATTCCTGGTCAAACGCCAATGAATACAAGTATGTCTTCAGATAAGACTTAAAAGTAGACAGTGAGGGGGCCTGCCTAATATAAAGTGGCAACGCATTCTATAGGTTTGGACCTATCACAGCAAAGGCTCTATCCCCCCTAGTTTTCCGCCTGGCCCTCGGTGCCTCCAGAAAAAGCTGATCTGCTGATCTGAGGCACCGCGATGGATTATACGGATGCAAAAGTTCCACAAGATAAGAAGGTGCCAGCCCATTTAAAGATTTATAAA
>NW_018127915.1:1298379-1301504 GCF_001952655.1 Monopterus albus
ATCAGTGACCACCGATCGCACATACTGCCCCAAAAAGCCTAAGTCTACAGGAAGAGGGTCGCCAGACGTATTCTGGCCAAACACTATAACCTCCGTTTTAGCATCATTTAGCTTAGCCACCATAGGCACGGTGTAACCCCTTAATGCAGAAATATAAATGGAGCCTGACTGTGACACTCCCTCAGGTTGTTCCATTTGCCCCCTACATGTTAGAAGATGGGACATGAGCTAAAGCACAAATCAAATAAAATTTCCCAGAGGTGATTTCTGTCATATTTGGTAGATATCATCACACTTGCAATACATTTGTACTAAGTTATTTAATGATATAAATAGTGCATGTCTGATGAATTGACAGCCTTGATTGGTGGTCTGGTACGTCACACAACTACTCGGGCACTACTGCACAGTATCTGGTTGCAAAATGTCAAGATGGCAGCCACCATATTCACAATATTTTGGCTTCACTTTTGCATAAATGGTAACGCAAAGTCCATCTTTTATATACAGTATATGAGAGCAACACATTTCAGAGTTTGCTCCATATTTATCTTTTAAACCAGTGGCTTTGTTGTCACTTCACTGGAACAATAATTTCTCATAGAACAATAATTATCCTCTTTTTCTAATGCAAATTTCTGCTTTGAGGGCTGCTGCAGATGAACTGAGGAAAACTGAAATTGCATTTAGGCTGTGTTACACCCACAGAATGTCAGCCCGATTTGCTCCCAACACTATGAGCAAATCCTGAGCATGTCTCTTCAGTACTTAACTCAAATGCTTTACCTTAACAAAACCAAACTGTTTCCAGGACACAGAGAGATGATGTTAGCTACCTGCTACTGCCATCAGGCCATAAGTGGGAAATACTAACAGTATTATTTAAAAACACTAAACTGGTTTTATCAGGTTCATTCAGCTGCCCAGTGGGTTTTTTTTTAAGATTCTGGGGTGTGTAAAATGCAGTGTGGTGACATAAATAACAGACACCCCTTTTCTTTCATTTTTTAAGGTATAACCCTGGATCCACTGCAAATCTCAAATCCAACCGAAGCTACAACAGTTCTGTAGAGTCACATGTACATATGGATGGGAAGGGAGTTGGCAAAGCGAAGTCAATCCCTTGTTATGGCTGCAACAAGTACAGACTGAAACTCAATTTGAAATGTGTCAGCTTGCTGTGTGTAGTGTTACTTGTATCTACTTTAGAGTGTATGATTCTTTTATTTCTGCCTTGTCCTGACCTTTGCCTGTCTTCAAAGGTACTAAATGAAGAGCCAACATGAGCTCACTTTTCACTCCAATTGAGTGAAAAACTAAAGCTGGTTTGCACAAAGACAGAAGTGTAACGACAAACCATAGAAACCTCACTGCATGTATGAGACAAATATATACACAGGAAGTGCCTCCCACTCACTTTGCCCTGCTCTCCCTCTCTCTGTTACTCATGGCAGTGTGTTGCTCAGCAGCAGCCAGTCGTGTTTTTCCCCTCGCTGAGCTCATGCTCTCTCATCCTCTGCTCTGACTCTCTGGTGCGCTCTCAGGTTCAGTGGACAGACCAGACCGCAGCCTCCTCCTCTTCTTTTTCTCTCGTCTTTCTGCCTGTTCTATCATCATATCATCTCTCTTTACCTATTCCTTTTTTATTTATCCTTTTTTGTCAGCCCCCGTTTCAGGGGCATTAGTGGGGGTCCCGTAGCGTGTATGCGTGTGAGTGTTGGAGGGTTTCGGCATGGAAGCATTGGCACTGTATACGTTTCGTGCCACAGAGGGTGATGAACTCAGTTTCAATAAGGGAGACTTGCTCAAGGTAAGAGAGAGAATTTTTTTATCTATCTATCTATCTATCTATCTGTCTGTCTGTCTGTCTATCTATAAATAAATACAGCACGTCTCTCATACATTACTCATACTTGGACCAGCAGATCAGCCAGTTCTCATTCTCGTTCTGCTTCTGCTGTGATCATTACAACTATTATAACTTTAGTGTCTACAGCTCTTGACATCATATCTCCAGGTGCAGCTGCTGCTGATGACTAAAGGAAGAGCAACATGAAAATACAGCATATAGGTTTCTTGAACCTCTATTGAATGTTACAATCATTAAATCATTTTTCATTGAGAAAGGGATTTTTGCTCTTAATGTGGATAATAACACAGTGTATACAGAAATATCCTGTTTAAACAGCTTTAGTTTTAAAATGTTTGCTTTGCATCCCATAGCAAGAGTTAGACTAGTAAAATGAGTAATTCATCATTTTGGGAAATGCACTTAATCACTTTATTTAGAAATTTGGATGTTGCCACATTTAGCCGGATTTAGCTGCTGTTCTAGCTTAGCTATTCAGAGATGGGGAAACAACAATGTGGCTCCATCCAGAGCCAATAAAATCCACCTGACAGGACGTCTAATGCTCACTTACAGTATTAACACATGATCTCAATTGTTGTATTAGTATAAACACCAAAGTATAAAACCACCACTTCCCCAGTATTATGTCTCAAAGTCTATTTGGAGCAGTAACTTCCTGGATATTCTGCAAAATAAAATGTACTCGTGTTTTGGTCTTTGTGCTAAGCTAACTGTCTCCTGGAATGAGCTCCTACCCTAGTTACTGCACAGACATGTGAGCAGTGTCTTCTCATCTAATTCTCAGCATGAAGGAGAATAAAAAAATTCAAAACAATTCCTATAAACTAGGCAACTTTATTTCATAGGATGGAAAACAATTCTTTTTAAAGCTACAGCTGCTGTATTTTTCTGATGTCTGAAGCGCCATATGTGGTGCTGAGACTGTTCGTGCACAGCTGGAAATGAGGGCATTAAAAAACAGTTCCTCTGAGACATTAGCAGTAAACCTCGGGACTGAAGAGCAAGAGCTTCTTTTTGGAATTAAAGTGTGGCACAAGCTGTTCAGAGATTATCTGGACAAATCCATCAAAGAAGACACAGTGAGATCAGTTTCTCCTCTGGATTTAGTTTGGTGTCAGAGTCAGCTCTAGCTTTTTCACCAGTATATATGAATATATGATATATATGTTTTTATACAATCTATTTTTGACTTACCTCAAAGTAACCCATGAAATTAATTTCTTGATGATTTTGGGGGGGGGGGGGGGCTTTG
>NW_018127915.1:1301531-1358611 GCF_001952655.1 Monopterus albus
TTGTAATTTACCTATCAAGTGTAAATCATGAAGTAACTAGTCGTTGGCTTTGGTCCGAGAACTGCAGCACAACATTGAGCTTTACTGCAGGCTGATGGCTATAGGTCAACAGTTTCTCGGTTAACTCATGATTTATGGTTACAGTGATGCATTTACTGTAACTATAAAGGGAAACCAAGACTTGTTCAGCTTGTGTGCCGTGCTTTCTTTCCTCCCACTGGGATAAACTGCTGTCTTGTCTCAGCCAAACAGTTCTGGTTCAGACATGGGTCAGACAGTACTTTTAAATTATTCTTCATGTTTGTTCGTTTCTGCTTGCAGTACCAGATGGACTGAGCTTTATAAAATCATAGTAACTCATAACTTCATGCAAAATGCCCAAAATTAAAAAAAAACACTAGTTTGACTGTCAGATAACTTGTCATAGCTGTTGCTCATTTATTGCACTTTTATTTCGTCACAGCTCACCTTTCTAGCTATGAAGGTGCTTCTCATTTTTCCACCTCATTGCTATTGTGAATAGTAGCAGATTCACATTATCTAGCCATCTACTGGTGCATTGTGCTAATGACTTGTTGCACAGTTGTGATGCAGCCACGACGTAATCAGGCTGAGTCAAGATTAGAAGAAGTGAGAAAAATAGCTTCATGGTAAAAATAAAAAAGTAGCTGCTCTGGCATTCTGTTTAAAGCTGAAAGACCCTGTGGCCAAATCCTGCTACAAAGGAATTGAAAATACTTTTCTCTACTTCTCCAAACTCTAACACACGAATGTGACAACTTCGTATTTTAATTGTATTTAGATTGTGTGACTCCTTTGTCAGTTGTCAGCATCTAAAATCACAGGAAGTAGCCCGATAGTACAATGGCTATTTCCATCTCCAAATATGAGTCATATAAAAGTATCAGTCACTGAAACAAATACCTGAAAAAATGTTGTTTTTACAGAATCAGTTGCTGGTCCAACAAAAAGGACATAAAGCCAAAGCCGGTTTTTATGGATGCAGGGTGTCACCCGACAGGTTTCTGGGCCTCATTAAACATTTTATATATATAAATTGTAGAGCCAACATTCATGTTTACTCTTAATGAGGCACAGGAACCTGCCGGGTAACACCCTGTACCCATAAAAACCAGCTTTGGCTTTATGGGTGCAAGGTGTCACCCGACCATAGCCAACACTCATGTTTACTATTTTGTATTTTTATTGCTTAATTTTGTGGCTTTAAGTATGACTGTTATTTTGATGATTAATTATGCAATTGGTAAATCCAATGGTATGATCCAGTAGGAGCTGAGTCAGCCACAGGGTGGTCATGGGTAAACATCCTAAATGTAGATCATCTACACAGATTCAGGTTCAGGGATGCAGCATTTTATATCTAAGATAAACAAATTATATATTGGCAACAGTCATATCTCAGACTCAGCAACTGTATTATTGACAGGAGAGCTACAATTAAATTAGAAGACTTTTGAAACTCAGGTAGCAATCTATAAAATTTAATAAGTAGAGTGAAGGACAGTTTCTCTGTTTAGTACAGGGGTGAAATATCAAAGTGGAAATTTTCACAGTGAACATGCATGTAGATATAAAGCACAGACAACTTTAGTAACACGTAAAGAGAAAGGAAGACATTATGAAAAGATCTGACTGAGCTTGGACGTCCGTTGCTCTCTCCCTATGATCAATCTAGACAATATAAGTAAGGATTTGGATTTTTGGATTTTCCCACAGTTCAGGATCTTAGGATTCATAACTTGTTTAACTATTAACTTTAACTTTATTGTTTGACCAATAAACAGAGCAGCAGTGACAATGAAGTGTCTGATCTGCACGAAGTGAGGAAAAGAAGAAAATAAGCTTTTTTACTGCAGAGAAGAAGAAAAACTCTAGACGTGATGTGTAACGTAGCCTCTGGCAAAATGGAATTAAGAAGCAACATCAAAAAGGACATAAAGAGGGAGTTTCATGAGAGGTGGGAAAAGAAGATGAGAGGGAGACGGTACTTTTCCACTCAACTTTTGGTTAGAAATGTTCACATCTGCAGGTCATGGATGGATTAACTGAGGCTGTGGCAGAGTGGCTTCAAGAAGTGACTGCAGACAAGAGAACATATGATTTGGCTGTGTGAATGTGGTGCGTCAGAATCCAACAAATTGTACTAAACTGCCTAAAATAGGGTTGTTCAAGAAGAACCGAGCACTGGGCCTTAAACGGTGATTGATGCTATAAACAGTAAAGTACTCCTCAGCCTGCAACATATTTTAAAATACATGTACCAGGGTGCAGAGTAACCATTAAAGTAACTGGTGCATGAAATGAAGTTCCTAAAGGCAAAGAGAGGACAGAGCAACTTTTTGGCAGATGGGCAACATCAGCCATAGAGTTCTCCATGAAGTCCATACTGGCATCACACATCTCAGTTGTATGCGGTTTAACTCTACGTCGCACATTGCTTGCTGCTGGTCTTAATCCCTTCAGTTTTGTTTAGTTTCACTGGTAAAACAAAAAGGCAATGGAATAAAGTTCAACAAAGTGATGAACCCCAGCTCTGCAGGGGAGATAAAGTAAATAAGGAGTTTACACAGCCTGCCACTGTGAGTGAAGCAGCAGCCAAACAAAACAAAGGCTTAAAATATCAAAATAACCAAGAATGTCGGAGCCGGATTAGAACAATGAATAAGAAGTGACAACAGAACAGAAAACGACAGCAACACAAAGACAGGTGAACATTAAAGAAGTCAAACTGGAGTTTGAATTCAGGTGTCAGTGAGCCTCACACAATTAAAGACTGTCAACCACTGCCCTCATCACTGTTCCTAAGCCTGTCTACAAACTGTCAAAAATAACGATAACAATAATAATTTACCACCTTTCGAGCACAGCTGAAGCTGAAGTACAGAGCACAATTAGGGTAGTGACGAGCAGATGTTACTTAGTCACCGCCATAACGGTACTTTTCTCATCAACACATTTATTATAAATAAATACCATGTAATGTCATCATGACAGCAACAGTTCTGTGCAAACTGATATGGTTATGATGAAACATATTCAGTGAAATTCAGGTTACATCCTGACTTTATGATGAAATTTCCATATTCATACAGATCAGCCCAAATCTGCTCATTGGCCCTCCTGTGTGTAATCACCAAGGTCTTTATGTGGCCTTTTGAATTCGCCAATAATCATGTGTGCTTTAGAATTTGTGTGAATTGAGGGTTCACACAAAGATGGATGAAAGCCACTGTACCGGATAATAGAAGAAGAGAGGCCTGGCGAGAGAGAGAGAAATGATAGTGGCCTTTCACCCGACAGTAATAGCCTGCATCAGCGTCATTATGGGCAATATTTCATGTGCATGTGTGTGCATGTGTGTGTGTGCTTGCTTGTAGATCACCAACATGGAGGATGATCCTAACTGGTACACAGCTGAGCTCCACAACAGAAAAGGCTTTGTGCCAAAAAATTACATCAACCTGAGGTCGCACGCGTAAGTACACACATACACACACAAATACCTCCTCAAGTCATTTGTAAAGCACATAAACATTTCACACATCCAGCACTGGTCAATCTAAACAGCTGATCGGTGAGTGTGTGCAGCTCCAGGCAGTTTCTGCTCTGCCTTGGACATCTGCAGTCCAGTGTAAGGCAGCCTACCCAGAGGGACACACTGACTCGCTATGTTACGTAACCACACACGGTACAGCCGTGTGTGCGTGTGTGTTTGTTTACAGTGAAGCTACTGGTACACCCTGTATCTCTATCAGATGCTCATACAGCAGCTGGGTTTCACTTTTTGCTGTGACAGTTCACTAACTGATAACACAGCCACTACAGCAGTGTATTAATGTACAGTCTCACTGGAGCTGCCTAGTTAGGTTTGTGCACACAGTTTGTTGGGGTGCGTGCCTGTAAGTGGTATTCCTTCTCCGTGCTTCTTCACAGAACCCCGAAATCAAAACCTGGAATTCTGACCCTCTGACAAAGAGTCGTGTAATATATCCACCATATTGGATGTACTCTCTCCTCGTATGAGTCATCAGACTGACTGGTGCAAGCAACCTGCTTTACTCAGCAACACTAATGAGGGGGAAAAAACAAGAATAAAAACGACACTATTACTTATGCCCCACTGCTGACAGCTGAAATCCAGCATTTTGGGATTTGGTTGTGTGCATATTTAGCAGCCATACTCAAAAATAACTTCACAAATGTGCTAATTTTACATATTTCATCCCCAGCCATAACCTGTCTTTTTGTTCTCTGTCAGCATTGATCTGTGCTGCTTTTGAAATTCTCACCATTTCAACTGAAAATACAAACATCCAGAGTTATTACACATCCTGTCACCCTTCTCACGTTCATATGAACGTGAGCTGCTCATGTCTCTAAATCACATAGCTGATGTGCTTAAAGCAGTAACATCACTAACCTCTTCCTTTGTTTTTTTCTTGCCTCCAGCTGGTTTGCTGGCCGTATATCTCGTGGTGTGGCAGAAAGTCGACTCAGACAAAGGGACTGCGGGGCGTTTCTTGTCAGAGAGAGTGAAAGCGCTCCTGGAGAGTTCTCCATGTCTGTCAGGTAGGAGAAAAAAGACCATTCATGGACCTGGATTCTACGTATTATTCCTATTCCTATTTTACTTACACTTCACTCTACAGTAATTCAGTCTTGTTCAATAGGCAGATCTATCTAAACATAACCACTTTATTAGGTACATATCTATGCCTCTCTTATATTTAGAGGTGTCTCTATATTTTTGTCCTCCCCAACTACATGCATGAGAGGGTCAGAATATTAGGAACACCTCTGATTATAAGGTAGTCCAGTACAATACCACCTTAAACTATGACCTCAATAATAAACATATAAGACAATTTCACCAAAAACCGAAACATTTTGAGCAGAAGTGTTGCAATGAAGTGCATACAATTAGATGTACCTAATAAAGTGGCCAGTGAGTGTATACTGCACACACAGATACACTCATCCCTAAATACACTCCAAATACATGTATATGTATAAAGTGTTATTGTAGCAGGGGTTCAGAGGAGGAGGGTTAGAGAGCAAGCTGAGGGGCGGAGGGTACGAAGAAGGATCTGTAGCCCCTCTGGCCTGATGTGAGCTAATCCCGTCTGGCACGCTGCGGCATGTGGAGCTCCTGATGGGTGATGGGCAGTGATGGCCAGCTGACGATTGGTGTTATGCTTCTGGAGTCTGTGTGGATACTGGAAGTGGAGCGTTGGGGTGGCGGTCTGGAGTCTGAGTTTTGGCGTTAATAAAGGCCAAGTCTGGAACTGAGCATTGCTTCTTCAGTGCTGCTGGTGCTGTTGGGGCTTAAAAGCTGGATTTGTGGGCTGTTTTGTGGCTGGCTGTGAAATTGTTTGGGCATGATATTTCTCTTCCAGTGGGTTGAATCAGGAAAGGAAAAGAAAGAAAAACAAGTTGCCTGCATTAAGGGAATTAGGTGCTGCATGTAAACAGGTTTGCCAGGAGGGACAGAATCAATTTTCATGTTACTTTATTTTTTGGCCTTTTGGTGTGGCTTCTCTGACTGTTGTTGCTGGATGTTTTAGCAGCTTCAGAACTGGGTCAGGTGTTTGCATGAGTGTGCATGTGGTCCTTGACTGCTGACAGCACGAGCTGCGGAGACTTAGCTCGGTCCAACTTTGATGTCAGCCTGTGAAAACTGGATCCACTTTCACAGCCATAAATGCAGCCAAGAAATAAGCTTTGTTTCTTGATTTTCCGGGGTGAAAAAACTGCTGGTGAAATTAGAAACTGAGGGACAACATGAATGTGGTGTGAGATTAAAATATTAAATAGTTTTAAACCAGCAGTTTGGAATCAAGCTCTTTAAATGCATCATCGCTTCTTTATGTTTTGTATATTTCGTTTGCTATATTTGACAGCTTGTCTTTTTTTAACCTGATCCTTTATTACTTTTATAAATGGATTTTAATTGTTGACAGTGATGTTTAAATTTTCACTCTGCAGTACTAGAGGCACTATGGTTCAAAATCATTTGTCCTAAATGGTAAATGGACTGTTTTTATATAGCGCATTTTGCCACAGTGTGTTGCACTGGCCAAAGCGCTTTACAGGAGATTATACACCATTCACCCATTCACACACCGATGACGACAGGCTGCCACACAACGGCGCTAGTCAAGCCACCGGGAGCAATTCGGGGTTCAGTGTCTTGCTCAGGGACACTTAGGCATGCGGGGAGACCGGGAGTCGAAGCACCAACTTGCTGGTTAGGAGACGAAGAATCATTGCTTTTACCTTTTGTTTTCTGATGCATATCATATTAACCAGAAATGCAACTCCTGAACAAATTAAAACAAATCAGTGCATTTCTGAACATCGCAATGTTTAAAAGACTTTGTGAAAGGTGGTTATGAAAGGATATGTGGCAGGGATGAGCTTCAGACTATGTCAGTAACACTGTCCCAGGGGGTTATTTAGTAGTTTATTTTTGGAAAGTGGTGCAATTGTGATGACAACCTAGACTTTTACATAAAGAATTGAGCAATCCATTTTGCTTAGCTGGACTTTCGCAGTCATCTCTGACTCAGCAGCAGATAAATCCAAATGATATATTTTGTCTATTCTGAGTTTTTCACACTGCTGTCAAATCAGCTAATTTTGAAAAAGAATGTGGGACCTTGTCAGCGTGTTGTATGCGTGCTCCCATTTTGTTGGTGGTATTTTTCAGATTCTTGCAGAGAGAGATAACTTTCATTTTTTCTCAACTGGAAAATGTCACTTCCATATTTAGATTTATATCCCACATTTATTGTAACAATCTCTATCAATTTCACTCCCTCCACCTACATGTTGACTACACAGCTGTATCTACATATGTGCACATTCTCTGTCTGATTCATCAAACGACACTGCAGGAAATGAGCAACTGCAGCAAAGCAGATATTGTATGTAGAGGGGAAGCTGAGACAAAAAACAATTTCAATAGTTACAATACAATGCTTACAGGTGCAGAAGTGTTGTCAATTTGTTCATCAAGGTTACGTTTTCTCAGTGAAACAGCACCACATGTAATTGTTTTTCCATCAATCTGTAAGAGCAGACCTCACTTTCTTGTTGATTGTTAGATGTCTTGTGTGACACGTTTGCTTCACCACAGCTAAGCCACATTTTTATTTGAACAGTGTGGTGGTCATCCCACGCATACAATCACGCACACACATACAATCACACACACACTTGGCTTTTTGCCTCTCATGTCTTTTATCAAACAGAGGATACGTAGAACAAAAGACTTGTTCTTTGCTGGTTTGATTTGGTTTTTCTTAGCCAGATGCCAGATGTGTGTTAACAGCTTTGTGCCTATACTGTGACATGTCTCCAGCTCTATGTGCTCACTCTTGTTATTCAGGGAGATCAGTCCAGGTGCCTTGAGATTATCACTGTTTAAAAAACTGTAACTTTAGCCACCACCTAGCACTGGTTCATGGTATTATGACTATCCCTCACTTCCCCTCTGGCTATAAACACACTCCAGCAGATATATTTAAACCATACCTTGTGTCCACTCAACATTTTTGCCACAGAAAATATTGTCCAACAAAACATGTGCACCTATACAGCCAGTAGCCAGTTAGCATGGGTTAGCATCTCTAAAGCTCACTTATTAGAGCCAGCCTGGATGTTTCCATACCAGTTTTTGTGCTAAGCTAAGCTAACCAGCTGCTGGCTATACCTTCACATTTACTGTACAGACATGAGAAATGGTACAACCTAATGCTCAGCAAGAGACCAAATAAGCTAACATTCAAAGGTGTTTGCATATGATGAGGAAGTAAACAAAAGTGCTGGAGGGATTTGAAAATATCCCTAAAAAGACACCTTTGGTAAAATTTGTAGTATCCTAACCATTGAAAACCTGGTGGACTGGTATAGCCACAGACACACAGATGCACAGAAACAGAGTTACACTGACAGCTGGAGCTGTTTGTCTGAAGAGTGCCAGACATCTGCAGCAGTTTGGAAACTGAACAGCAGATTAGAGAAGGTAGGGGGGGGATGCTGGCAGAATGAGAGCGAGAACAGGGAAGTGAGAACAGATTGACTGAGGAAGTTGAAAAAGACAGAGAGGTGACCTTCATGCCTCTTGAATTGCGCTGGTGGAGAGTAAAAGTTTAGAAAATACTTCTGTCCTCATCTACACTATATCTCTCTGTGTTCTATCTCTACATCTAGTTCATTTTCTCTCTTTCAAGCTTTCTCACTTTCATTCACTGTTAATCTCTCTCTTGTTTCCTTTTACTTGGAAAAAGAACATAATCTCTTTATCGCTGTGGGCCCTAATTAAACTGGATCAGGGAGATGAGCGGGCACTTGGAGAGTGTGTAGCTACTGTATGTGTGTGTGTGTGTGAAGGAGCTGAGACAGATGCCGTCTGTGTTATGCACACTGGCCCTCTAATGTTTCTGAGCAACAACTGATAAAATCTTCAATATGCTATCACCTAACACTGAAATAGCTGTACTATCAATCAAAGGTTTGGTCCCCTTCAGTTCAGTTACAGTACAGCTACTGTGCTTTTTCTCCAAGTCTTTAAAACAACTTATTTTTTACCTTTATACCCAATATAAGCAAAAGTTAAATAGGCTACAGTTTTAAAAAAAACTATTACCAATTTGCCACTGTTCAAATGACCTAATACAGGCATGCAGGAGGTGATACTGTACATGAACTACACTGACCAGCCACTTTAATAGGCACACCTGTACACTTCAGTGCAACACGTCTGCCTTAACATTTGTGTTTATGAAGCTCAAAATGTTAAAACCTTTTAGTGAAACTGTCATGAATGTATAAATTCAATTAAAGGTCATAGTTAAAGGTGGTGTTGTACTGGACTAGTGTTGCATTGAAGTGCATGTAATTGTACTGGTGTACCTAATAGAGTGGTCGGTGAGTGTATGCTGCAATACATGTCATAGTTCAGAGAAATCTGTAACTTATCTGTAATTTAAAGTTGTGTGCTTTTTAGTTTCATTTGTGCTTCATCACTCAAAGGTGGAGGAGTGTTTTGGCAAATTGAGAGTTACGATGTGATGTGTTGCTTAATAAATATTGGATTCTGGTCAGCTGTGTGGAGAAGCTGCAGGATTTAGGGTTTGATTCTTTTGGTGAGATGAGAGATTCCTGACTGGCTTTTGTCTCTCAAACAGTTTTCTAGTACAATAACATAGTCGAGTTTTCTTAGGGATATGTCTGCAGACTGCCATAAGATAAAATAAAAAATCTCTGCCACAAAACAGGTCTAATCGCTCAGAAATGTGCTGCTGTAAAATTGTGTCATATTCATATTTTCTGATTTGAATCATTTTTGTTAGAAAGAGATGACAAAAACACTGATGTTAGGCTTGAACTGTTTGCTTTTTTAACTAACCCCAAACAAACAAACAAGAAATGTTACTCAATTTAATTGCCTGACACCTTCAGGAAAAATGTGAACAGGCTACAGCGCAACTTAAAATGATGTTTTGTTTCTCCTTTCCTTCCTCCTTAGTACCTCACATTTCATTTTGCATTACATTGTTGTGAATCCCCTAAAGGGAAAGCCATTGCCCTGCCCACATCCTGTCTTTAATCTCTACTCCTCCCTGTGCCTTTCACAGTTTCACCGTTGCATATTATTTCTTTGTCATCCGGTGAGGGCACTGGCCCATGCTTTGCCTCACTCAGGCAGCAGTAACACAGCCCCACCAGAAGGGTGCAGCAGAGGGCGACAGACAACTAGGGACAGCGGTGAGATCATTCACACAGAAGATCACAATTTTATTTTGTGTGTGTTTAAGTCAGCGGAGGGATATTTCTGAATCAAAAGTACGAATGGAGACACAGAGGTGCAAATAACAAGAGGAACTGCAGTAGAGTGGAAACATTTAAATAATACAGAAGAAAAGAGCAATGCAAAGAGGAATCCAGACGCACAGGCAAAGCACCAGAAAAAAAAAAGACAGACAGCACAAGCAAACATTCAGAAACTATAAAAGCCGAGTGAAGTGTTAATCCAAAATATTTGCATTTGGTTCGAATTGACTGCCTACAGTTTCATCATCTTTGGGAGACTGACAGAGGGTGAGAAAAGAGAAATGAGGACATGGAGTGAACCAGAGAAGGCAGAGAAAGGGCAGGGTGGAAGTGAATGCCATCCAGTCATGGGGGAGTCAGTCCTGCTTGTTCAGAGCTCCCCATCTGAACAGAGAAAGGAATTCTGGGAGGAACAAGCCGATGCTCCTCTTGGAAACTGAACAGCAGATTAGAGAAGGTAGGGGGGGGATGCTGGCAGAATGAGAGCGAGAACAGGGAAGTGAGAACAGATTGACTGAGGAAGTTGAAAAAGACAGAGAGGTGACCTTCATGCCTCTTGAATTGCGCTGGTGGAGAGTAAAAGTTTAGAAAATACTTCTGTCCTCATCTACACTATATCTCTCTGTGTTCTATCTCTACATCTAGTTCATTTTCTCTCTTTCAAGCTTTCTCACTTTCATTCACTGTTAATCTCTCTCTTGTTTCCTTTTACTTGGAAAAAGAACATAATCTCTTTATCGCTGTGGGCCCTAATTAAACTGGATCAGGGAGATGAGCGGGCACTTGGAGAGTGTGTAGCTACTGTATGTGTGTGTGTGTGAAGGAGCTGAGACAGATGCCGTCTGTGTTATGCACACTGGCCCTCTAATGTTTCTGAGCAACAACTGATAAAATCTTCAATATGCTATCACCTAACACTGAAATAGCTGTACTATCAATCAAAGGTTTGGTCCCCTTCAGTTCAGTTACAGTACAGCTACTGTGCTTTTTCTCCAAGTCTTTAAAACAACTTATTTTTTACCTTTATACCCAATATAAGCAAAAGTTAAATAGGCTACAGTTTTAAAAAAAACTATTACCAATTTGCCACTGTTCAAATGACCTAATACAGGCATGCAGGAGGTGATACTGTACATGAACTACACTGACCAGCCACTTTAATAGGCACACCTGTACACTTCAGTGCAACACGTCTGCCTTAACATTTGTGTTTATGAAGCTCAAAATGTTAAAACCTTTTAGTGAAACTGTCATGAATGTATAAATTCAATTAAAGGTCATAGTTAAAGGTGGTGTTGTACTGGACTAGTGTTGCATTGAAGTGCATGTAATTGTACTGGTGTACCTAATAGAGTGGTCGGTGAGTGTATGCTGCAATACATGTCATAGTTCAGAGAAATCTGTAACTTATCTGTAATTTAAAGTTGTGTGCTTTTTAGTTTCATTTGTGCTTCATCACTCAAAGGTGGAGGAGTGTTTTGGCAAATTGAGAGTTACGATGTGATGTGTTGCTTAATAAATATTGGATTCTGGTCAGCTGTGTGGAGAAGCTGCAGGATTTAGGGTTTGATTCTTTTGGTGAGATGAGAGATTCCTGACTGGCTTTTGTCTCTCAAACAGTTTTCTAGTACAATAACATAGTCGAGTTTTCTTAGGGATATGTCTGCAGACTGCCATAAGATAAAATAAAAAATCTCTGCCACAAAACAGGTCTAATCGCTCAGAAATGTGCTGCTGTAAAATTGTGTCATATTCATATTTTCTGATTTGAATCATTTTTGTTAGAAAGAGATGACAAAAACACTGATGTTAGGCTTGAACTGTTTGCTTTTTTAACTAACCCCAAACAAACAAACAAGAAATGTTACTCAATTTAATTGCCTGACACCTTCAGGAAAAATGTGAACAGGCTACAGCGCAACTTAAAATGATGTTTTGTTTCTCCTTTCCTTCCTCCTTAGTACCTCACATTTCATTTTGCATTACATTGTTGTGAATCCCCTAAAGGGAAAGCCATTGCCCTGCCCACATCCTGTCTTTAATCTCTACTCCTCCCTGTGCCTTTCACAGTTTCACCGTTGCATATTATTTCTTTGTCATCCGGTGAGGGCACTGGCCCATGCTTTGCCTCACTCAGGCAGCAGTAACACAGCCCCACCAGAAGGGTGCAGCAGAGGGCGACAGACAACTAGGGACAGCGGTGAGATCATTCACACAGAAGATCACAATTTTATTTTGTGTGTGTTTAAGTCAGCGGAGGGATATTTCTGAATCAAAAGTACGAATGGAGACACAGAGGTGCAAATAACAAGAGGAACTGCAGTAGAGTGGAAACATTTAAATAATACAGAAGAAAAGAGCAATGCAAAGAGGAATCCAGACGCACAGGCAAAGCACCAGAAAAAAAAAAGACAGACAGCACAAGCAAACATTCAGAAACTATAAAAGCCGAGTGAAGTGTTAATCCAAAATATTTGCATTTGGTTCGAATTGACTGCCTACAGTTTCATCATCTTTGGGAGACTGACAGAGGGTGAGAAAAGAGAAATGAGGACATGGAGTGAACCAGAGAAGGCAGAGAAAGGGCAGGGTGGAAGTGAATGCCATCCAGTCATGGGGGAGTCAGTCCTGCTTGTTCAGAGCTCCCCATCTGAACAGAGAAAGGAATTCTGGGAGGAACAAGCCGATGCTCATCCACTTGGGTCAGTGTCAGTCAGACTACACAGAGGAGGAGTTTAAACCATAAATGCCATACTGTGTAAAAAACAAAAAGGATTAGGAGGGCCTTAATACTGGTTTTCTCCATTTCTGAATTGTGTTTTTTTCCCCAAAACATTATGAATTTTATCGTTAACATAAGCCTAACACACACACCTACTCTACAGTGTGTTAGAAATAGGGGAGTGTAATATTGACTTCTGCTGCATATTTGATACAGTTATATAACAATACGATCGTGGTGAGATGTCCAGATCTCTAAAGATAAGCTGGCAAGTTACTTAGCAACCACCACATAGTAGGATAGGGGATCAAGTATGATTGCCAGTGAATACGGGCCAAACTCTTTTAATCATAACAACAAGACATGCACTCCAACACTGTGGCTATTTCTGTCTGTGCCCTTGGCTTTATCATGATTTTATTACTACACTAAATCAGTTGTTTATCCACCAACCTTTTCTATCATTTTCTAATACATTACAATGGGTGAAATATAATTTCTTTTTAGATGAATGCACATTTAAATGGGTTTTTATGTTTAATATTATCATCTGCTTTGCACAGAATATCCCAGACCCACAGAGCAGCCCAGTTAAATGTCGCTGTCTTGTTCTTTTAATTCCAAAATGTGATTCACACACACTAATAAGGCTCCCTTCTCTACTTATATTGATTTAGATTTTGCATTAATCTGGGTTTCTCTTTATGAATAGAAGCTGTTGTGTCTCTTTTAGTGTTGTCTCCTCACATGTTCTGACCAGGGATTCTTCTGTGGACTTGCTCTACTTTGTTAAGAAAAGATAGCCTAAAATCAAATTAAAATAACATGGAAATAAACAGTGACTCCAGTGTTTTTTGAGGAGACTAATGAACAGGATGACAGTGAATGCATGCCAGCCACAGCAGCTGACAGCTGTGGAGTTAAAGGGGCGTCTGTGAGGACCAGAGGGCCAAGGCTGTTGCCATCAGCGCCAAGTAGTCCCACATTTATTGTATGCAAAATGCAATTTGTGAAGACACACAGCAATCTGAGACTGGACGCGGGGAAGACCCGATGCTGTTGGACTGTATTATTTGCCACTGTTGCTATTCAGGAACAACACACTTATGACATGGCACTTTAGTTTTTTATCAGATAAACGTGGTAACTACAAAAAAAACCCCAAATGTTTCTAAATAGATTGTGACAGAAAATGGCAGAATTACAATATATTTTATATAAACAATACCAGAGATTATTTGAAGAATTTGGATGAGGGGTAAACTTCTTGTTTACTGATTGGTCTCTGAACCTATATAGATTCATGAGGCAGCACACATAATGCTCTGTTCAGGTAATTAACCTCTCTGTTTCTTTATTTTACAGTTATGGGGATCATGTGCAGCATTTCAAGGTGCTGCAGGATCGCTGTGGTCAGTACTACGTGTGGGACGAGCTCTTCTCCTCCCTGAATGAGCTGGTGGACTTTTACCGTAGCAACAGCATCGCTAAGGAGAGGACAGTCTTTCTGAGAGACCCTGAACATTTCGCCAGGGTGAGCATGTGACTCCTTGTATGGTTTTCTTTCTTTTTTAATGCAGTTTATCTGCACTTATCACACCTATCAACACCTTACACCTTGACGTTTTACCACATCAACCAAAGCAAATGAGCCAAATAATGAACTTTTAAGTGTGTTAAGTTTCAACCCTAATAATTACCAACAACCCTTTCACAGTTTTTTCCAAATTAAAGTATACTTTTATTTATATATACTGTATGAAACAATAATGATAAGTTGAATTAACAACAATACTGACCACAAAATTCTAATTTCCTTATCTTTACAAATTTTTTTAGATTTTTTTTTACTGCATTAACTATTTCCACCTAAAATGGCTTTTAACTCAAGGCACAGTTTTTAATCTATTATTTGAATTTCTTACGTCTTATTGTGCACACTACAAATCAGTGGGACGTGCTGTTTCCTCCAGCTCTTACTGACTCACTTCCCAAGATATCACCTAAATATCCACTGCGTAGCACTATTTTCTCTTCTCCAAACTGTTTAAAACACATTTGTTCTTGTCATCATCAGTCTCTCTCTCCATCCACTCGCCTCTTCTACCTACGCTAAGTGTCTGATGAGAGTAAGACACAGTGAAACAGCATGTTGGGGTGTATGCTGTGTATCTGTTGTAAAACCAGTACATAACAAGTTACCCAGGTGATCATATTTCATCTCACAGTTTCTTGAAAGCATAACCAGTTTTTAATGGAGCTGACAGCTATGGGAAAACTCCATGTGTTGAGGAAATTTCTGGAGCTGTGACTGTGGCAGCAGGGTTTGACATACTGTAGAGGTGCAGCTTGTAATGAACGATCACAGGGCTGCTGTTGATTTGGAGCAGAACCAGATCCGTCATCTCAGGCATCGAGCCAGAGGGAGTGAACACAAGAAAACATATTTTAAAGGCAGCTATTTACATGAGTCATGATTCAGACTCCCTTTCAATCAAGCCAGGACAGAACATTAATTTAGTTTTTTGTGTTTATTCCAGCTTCTTTGTATAGGTCAGACACATACATTATGAGCTTAACTGATATGTGACAGCTAGGATAACTCACTAACAATATACTTGATTATACTAATATGTAGATCAGCCTAAAACAGTAAAACTAGTCATCAGCGAGAGGAAATGACAGGTCATTCCCATTCCCATGGTGTCACCAAGGGAGAAGCTGTTATTGTTACTGTGAACTCATTATGCAGACCAGATCACATTGCATGGCAATTTACTACTGGCAAACCGCACCCGCAGGTGAACGTGATCGCTGTGATCCACAGAGGTCCTGACATTACAGCACCGTAACCCCAGCTGTGTGGTTTATGATGAAACACCAGCAAAGCTAAGCATGCTAACATGCTAAACTAAGATGGTGACCACTGTAAATCTGCTGGACATCAGCATGTTAGCATTGTCACTGTGAGTCATGTGAACATGCTGATGTTATGAGCTGAATGGAACATGAACCTAAATACAGTTTAGTCTTGTCAGCTCATGTTCCTCCAGCATTTAATCTGTTTATTTTTGGGATATCTGTTACTGTAGTGAAAAGGGGGCAGCTCTGTGTACACATCTCTTGCTCCTGCCAAGAATGTAAAACATAATTTATTATGCTCCAGAGCTTTAATTCAAAGGGAAGACCCACTCTTCCCGAAACCGTAGTCACTTGACTCCAGACTGCAGAGTGGAGATTCAATCATACTCAGCTGAGAAGAAGCCAAGTGCTTAACTTTAATTTGTTCAGGAAAGAACTGTTAAGTAGGCTCTTTCCCAGAGACATACTCATTCCCACACAAGAGCTAATTTTAATTTTGCCCAGTGGGGATGGCAATGACACTGCTCATAAGTTACTGACATACAATAAGTCTATTGCTTCCTAGCGTGCTCATGTTGAGGATTAACAGGATGTGACCAGGTGCATTTAGGTTACATTACTCATTATCTGTGGTGTCTGGTGCACTCGTAAAATACTTAACAAGGTTAATATGTCACAATCTCATATGACCACTGTGGTCTAGAGCGACACGGCTGCCAGTTTTTCAACTCTCCTCCAATTCTCTCTGTTTGATATTAATTGAAATCATATGTAGAGTTTCAAACTTTATTAATGTGGTCAAAAACTGTAAACAATGAGGGGGGGTGCATTTTCATGTTGAAAAAAATGTTCCACTGTTACAATGTTGTTCACATCGATGTGAAGTAGAACAAGCCAGCTACTGTTGTTTCGTGGTATTTTTGAAGAGATCAGAGAGGAAGTGAGGTTAGTGGCAAATGAGTCAGTGCTGTTGGAGGAAAAGACACAAACCCTCATGCACATGTATTCTCCTGTACATGTTTTTACATTGTAATCTGCTTCTAGTTAAAAGCAAAACGACTGCAGTAATAAGTCTCTACCAAAACAAAACAGAAATAAAACCAGTAAAATCATGGGCTATTAATATTAGCTTAGTGTAGCATAGCTGGGGTATACTCATGGATTTTAAAGAAACCATGAAGCATACAGGAGATTGATAGTGTATCAATTCTAAAAGAACAAAAATGTATAACAAAATATCAGTAAAATAATTTAAATAGGTTCATGCCCACACGTGGCACTTGAAGAAAATCAAACTGTGTATTGTCTTCATAAGCCTGCAACTATCTTAGGATCTTTGTGATGTGTGAGCTTCGTGTATCTCACCACAGGGGTTTCACACCAGTTACTTCTATGCCGGTCCCAAGTCCAGATAAACAGAGAGGGTTGTGTCAGGAAGGGCATCCGGCGTAAAAACGTGCCCAATTTACTCATGCGAATCGGATTCGCTGTGGCAACGGGAACAACCGAAAGTAGAGCAGCAGTAGTAGTAGTAGTAGTAGTAGTAGTAGTAGTGTATGAGCTTCACTACAATAAACCTGGTCCATCAGATATAAGGCTCTGTTTTTACTCTTTCTCTTCATACACTCATAAGTGTAGCAGAGATGAGTGTGGCAGCAAAAACCAGAAGTTTCTGGAGGTTTCATAAACTTAATTGTATGACTCAGGTGAGGTTACTGCAAGCAGACCGGTCCTGTATTTCTCCTGGCAGAGCAGCGGACTTTCAGACAAGTGAGGATGACAGCTCTTCATCCTCAAAATAGTGTTGCTCTTGTTAAAAACAGTTTGATGCACATTCCAACTAACTGGGGATGCTGCTCAGTCCTCGGCACAAAGCAGCTAGAGCAGGTGCCAGGGAAGATTTTAGCTGTAGGGTGTTATGTGGTAGTTAAACCAAAGATAATGACTGCGGCCCCGTGGGAGAGTAAGAAATGGTATGACCGAAATACTGTTACATTAAATGTCTTTAATGTGAGTAACTAGCACCAGATCTTTATGAGCATTTTGGCTTTCTGAGAATTTTATTTTTTAGTGTTCATACAGTACGTAGCTGCACTTTTAACCTTATGCTAATAATAGCATAACAGTGGCATAATAACCATCTGCTCATATTGCTGATTATTCTGTAAAAGTCTGTTTACTCTCCCGCTGCTGTCACTGGATCTACTGATCTGAGTTCTGACAAACTCAGGAAGAACAGATGCTACATTAGTTTCCTGTTTCATAGGTGTTTACTGCTTGTATAGAAGAAATTGAAGACTTTAACAGAATGATAGATTTTTTAAGTTTATACTCCATTTTTTCCCTTTATATTTTAATGTTACTGTGATTTAGTCATTTTGTTCTGCACCCTCCATGAATACATAGGTATTTATATATACAAGGTCTTTTCAGTCATTTGGACAATATGGTTAAAAAAATGTCACTTAACGATTCCACCCACAACTTTACAGCTTTCATTGTCAATCAATCAGAAGATTCTTTTCTCAATTAACCGACTATTTGTCTGGAAACTGAAAGTAGTTTAAAATGTCAGTTGAAAGCCCAAAATGGCATCAGTCAGAGAAACAGGAACGCCTTCATATCTAAGATACTGGAAACTGAGACGTTCTGGATATCGCTACGAGTTTACTATTATTATAGTTTATCAAAACAGCTGCCAAGATCTTATGCCAGGTTATTATGGCCTATTACAAAAAAAAGTCAGCGCTTTCTCTCCAATTTCCCAGTCCAAATGCAGTCAGTGATGGAGTGTAAGTCCAAGTCCAGGTCATCAGTGCACGTTGATTCACCAGTCCTGATTCTCAGGACTCTTGGACTCAAGTATAGCAGCACTGGTAACAAGCAGCCTTCTCACGCATTTTGCAAATACAAACCCACTGTCAAAACTGAAAACTGAAACTCCTCACATGCGGGGGAACCTAAGCCTGTTTCATCTTCAGCTTTATTCTGCCAGCAGAACAAAAGAACAAAAAGACAAGAGCATATAAATTCCATTCTACCTTTTCTGCTTAGGCTTCTTCTGTTAGCAGATCATGTTGATTTGTAATGTCAGTGGTCTTTGTGTACAGTGTAATCAGGTCTGTAGATTAAAAACACATCAGAAACATTACACTCAGCACAAAACTGTTTTTTTTTTACATGTTATGTAAATTTACCCTGAGCTGATCTTCATGCCCACTGCATGAGACTCCATCTTCACTTACAGACATTATGAAGTCAGAGATAACACAAGATGCAGTATTAGACCTAAATTCCCACCAATTCCTCCAGCAGCTGCCTTTGTAACCTTGCTGTGTATACTTTGTAAAATATTCATAGCACACCCATGTCTTCAGTTACCAGCAAACCGCTCCTTTTACTCAGCTTTTAGACAGCAACACTAAAAGCACAGAAATACGAGGAAAACGTAGATCTCACATCGCTCCCTTTAGACCTTTAGATTAGGAAATGAGTACATAAAAACAAGGTTATAGAGACATCATGTTGACCTCAACCACATGATTTCAGCTTCTGTTTTTTCACCATATGAGTCAGTTTCACAGACATGAACTAAAACTGCTGAGGTTTGGTTTAATTTGAGTCTGTGCACCAAGTTCTATTTTGTGTTGTCTTTCCAGACTAATTCTACATCAGCTCATTACGTGGCCCTACACTGCTTCTTATCTCATGATAGCAGGATGGCAGAGTTCTCTGCGTATTTTCCCCAACACATCCCTAATGTCCTTGTGTATTTAAGCTTTCTCTACAAACAAAAGGCCAGTTCCTACAAAACCTCACCTGTTTTTACACCTTGTCATTTTCAAGTGGAAACAGAGGCAGTGTCTTTGGGCCTTAAATGCCCTGTAATGTGTGTGTGTGTAAAGACCACTCCAGTACAAAGCTGTGGCCCATTTACATTACAGAGTTCCACTGCCACAGAGAGGATGCTCATCACAGAGCAGCGGAGCGCAGCCTAAACGGACAGACCAAACTGTCGCTCCTCACAAAAAAAGAAGGCATTCTCTGTGGGCTGTCACACACACATGCATACTGTACACACAGAAGCTGCAGCATTGCATTTGCAACCTAAGCAAAGAGAGGCCTGCACACACACGCTTGCTCACACCCAAACACTCAGGTAGAGCGTGTGCGGATAAACACACAAACTAGATCCAGGGAACAATACAGGGCAAGACTGCGAGGATTTTACAGATCTGTGGGGCTGATAGATCTCCTCTGTCTGTTGATCCTAATCTTGCAGTCTGGTTTCTGAGTACTTGTTGTGATTGTGCCTGCCTCTGCACGAATGGCTTGTGCTAAAACACAGCAGTCCACAGCAATAAGGCCCAGAATCGCAACACGGACACCTACATCCACACATACATTAAAAAAGCAATATTGGTATTCCTTTTAGTCTCTCAGCTCCCTCCCAGTTCTTATCGCATCCATTTCTCTCTGTGGTAATGCAACTGACAGCTAAGAGGTGAGTGAAGTTCAAGACGTTCTCCTTAAAATAGCCGCTTTTATTCTGCTACTCTTAAACTGGTTTTACTTGGCGTGTCAACAGAGATCAGAGGAGGCTGGCTATCAGGGAGGAGAAAAACACTACTTCTGTGAAGTCAAAGAAAAACCCTGCGAGACACAGAAAGCACAGCATCTGCAGAGATGATCTGAAAGCGGTTTATCCTGCTGTTGAACATCACAGCTAGACAAAATAGATTTTAGTAGGTGTGTATGTATAGGTATGCGCTCTCATCTTTTCTCTCATGACCTCCACAAATTACAGTTTTGTTATTTATTCTGTTTAAAGCCGCTTTAGCCCGATAAAGCCCACGTGAAGCCAGATAATGTGCAACGAGGAGAACAGCTGTGCAGCCTGGTTTTCACGTTTCATGAAGTTAGATCCCCATACTGAAGGTTTTATGAAGTATAAATACATCCTATTTACCAACTTAAACTACAATTGCAACAAGATTTACCCTGTTTAAACAAAATTAACTTCTGTTGCCAGATAAGGAAACACTGAAATTAAAGGTTATGGTAGATACAAACACAGGAGAAGTTCCCTGACGTCAAATTTTATAATATCATGTCGAGAAAGGGAGTGTGTCCAAATGCCAATTGTAGATTTAAAGATGTAAATCAGATGTAAATATAAACAAGGTGTCAGTTTGTGTTGCATATTCAGACTCCAGGCAATTTACCTCCTCTGCTTGAAATCCGTCATCTTATATCTGAACTATATATAACCTGGCCGTCACCTGCACATGTCAACCTTTCAAATGTGTTCAGCCGGCAGCTTGTGCAGCAACGATGTTTACCACAAACTGCAGATCATTCAGTAGATAATAATGTCATTCAGCACGGTATTTGCTTTCATGTCTTTATTCTTGTCTGTTAGCTGCTACTGCCTTGTCTCTCACGTCGAATTAATATTTAACATGAATAGTCGGACTGACCTTGGTCTGGCTAAATAAATGTTACATGAAAATGATGAATAAAATATATTTGTGCTTTACATAGAAACACAGAATGCATTCTTTATTAAGCAGACACACAGGCTGCTTTTTGTAAATGCATTGAAAACCGAAGCCCCTGGAGCGCAACTTTAGGTATTCCTATTTCTTGTGGCGTTGCCAAAAATACTTTATGTTTTGTTTTAATACAGCAGTAGATGTAAAAAGAGCAACGCTTCAAAGAAATGCCACGCAGTCGCTGTATCATGGGCGTTGAATTTAATCTGTAAACCTTTTCAGGACCAAAGAAAAACAACACTGTTGACCAAGATGACTTTTTGAGTTCATTCAGTGGGGAGTCTGAGAATCATGCGATTCTTCAATAGAAAGGGCTTACAATAATACGTTAAGTCAGTCATTATAGGATATGAAATGCTCTCATGCATTAGGCCTTTGAACGGCTGAGCGTTGATGACTGACTAATGACCTGCTTTAGTTCAGAAAGATCATCCTGTTGTGGGTGTGACAGGGAGTGTGGTGAAAAAGGCAGCACAGACAAATCGTGGTCAGTTGGAGCTAATTACTACACATCTTGCACCTGCTGTTTGAAGGAGTCAGTCAATAACTGGGCTTTTTCTATCATGCCATGGAAAACTGTCAAATGATTGAATGCTACACGTGACCGGAGTAGTTCTACACACAGAAGGTCAGGATAAAGCAGCGGAGGAGTTCGTCTAATGACTCACTAGCCCCTGCAGTTCTTGAAACCGATCTGCTGTCAAAACTAAAATGATGTAAATGACAACTTTTGTGAATGACCTCAGTAACAAATACAGTGCATTTCCTGGGCTTCATAATAAAAGCCACTTAACAGAGCTCTAACATTGCATTAGGAGGGTGAACAGTAGCAGTGAGGCTGATACCAGCGAGGTGGAATTAAAAAGAGTAACACTGGATACGTGCTGTGTTAAGGCCATTAGAACCCAGTGTGGGACTGGTGGACTCGTGAAGGAAGAGGTCATTACGCAGTATAGCGTGGCTTTGGCAGAAAAAAACCGACAATGACTATAAACAGGATCAAAAATCTGGTTTCATTTCAAGAAACTTTTAAGAATTGTAACTTCAAGTGAAGAGTTGAGTCCAGTTCTGTTTAGACAGACTGCATCCAAAGTCGTGAGGTTTTCATTAACTTTCTCTTCCTTTCCTCTCCCCACTCCTCCTATTTCTTCTTCTCTTCCACAGCGTACCCATCACGCGCACGCTCTCTTCGACTTCAACCCCCACCACCCCTCCCAGCTACGCTTCCTGCGCGGTGATGTCATCGAGCTCATTGACTGCTCCGATTCGCAGCGCTGGAGGGGCCGTTGCCATGGACACGTGGGCTACTTCCCCCCCGAGTACGTCCAGCCTATTTACAACTGCCAGTGACCTGACATGTCAATCCAACACACGGCCATTCCCACGGGTTCATCGATGAGCCGTACTGACCTCGTCCCTCACACTGCTCCCCCTGCTCTGCACTTACTTTTTGGAGCAGATGACCGATGAGCTTGTAATGTAACTGACTCCTCCCATGTCCCTGCCATGTAACAAGTCAATCACAAGCCTCGCCAAATCAGCTGCTACAGGCCCATCAGTCGCTGCCACCTAACCCCACAGCTCCTCTTCTCTTTAAACATGTAAAAAGAAAATCTAGTTATGGACCTGTACACTGTGGAGAACTCACACACATATACACAAACATACACAATCATTTATGCTTATCAGCATTGGTGCAGGCTATTTCAAAGCAACATACACACTCACATTAACCTGATGAAGAAAACACAAGTGGTCCACGGGAACTTGTGGCTGAAGGGTAGAGTGTTCTCTGCTGTTGATGAGTCAGGATTTGCTCCAGTATTTTGTTGCCGTTCCAATGACAGGATCCGGTGAGCTGAGCCGAGAGACACAGAGAGTCATTGTATGGTGAACATTTGGGCCAGATACTCTGAGGGTACTGACACAGCATGATCAGTGGGGCTGGTGTGTGTGCGTGTAGCCCTGCACTATGCGAACCATTAAAGGAGGTGACTGGGTTCCAGTGACCAGTGAGGTGAGCACGTCTCAGATGCTCTCGGTGTAAAATGTAATATGCTCAACTCAATTTATGGCTCATTTGTTTGTTTCTATGTATTTATTCTTATTCATGTGTAATCTTAGAATACTTATACAAGGTTAAACACTGAATATGGATTTTGCTTCTGTTGCAACTAATAGTTTATGAAAAGCACATTTATGTGATTATCAGTAAGAACTTGGATTGGTCTTCCTTAACCTGTAATGACAAATCAGTTAAATAAAGTGAAACATTTACCTATTTGAACTTTAAGCTCTGACATTATTGCTCAGTAACATTTACATTGTGTTACATGAATGTCTATTGAAATATAATACAGGGTACAGTAAAAACCACTAACACTGTGAAAGAGGCCTAAATCTGTGAAATAAATACATTAATAACCAGAAATACTGATACAAAGGTAGTTCCACTTAAAGTCATGTAACAGCTCAGCCGCGTTTTGCTCATAAAGTTTCCTTTTGTGATGCATTTCATACACAAAATGCCATTAAATTTTATGTCTAAATTGCAATTTGATACTTACTTTGTGCCACAAAATGCAGGTTAATCGTATAGAACACATTTGAATTGCATAAGGTGCCAAATGTCAAAAACAGTAAAAGTAATCATTATGCAGAAGGGCACATTTAACATTAATGTACAGTATATCATATGATTTGATTATAATTACTGATGCATCACTGTATTGTGTTCATTACAGTTAATGTTGTAAAGGCTGAGCTAGTTTTAACCAGCATATATGTTTATAATTTGAATTACTGCTGGGTAACAAGTTAAATATGGGATTACTAAAGTATTACCAGCTTTATTTGCAGCCATACACACAATTCTGTCCAAGTGTCAGTGAAGTGCATTTAATACTGTGTTACAATATTAGTGTGGTAATAATACTGGAATTAGTCTGACACCACCTGCTAGATTTAAATATCTCATCATAATCTATGCACCTGCCAGGTGAGATCTCAGCATCATCTCATTATTGTTGCCAACGTATTATTACGCCTGAGTGCGTCTTCATGTGCGACTGAGCAGCACTTCAGCTGATGGCAGACAGACGGTATATGTCATTACAGATGATAACACAATGTGCTCTGCTATGACAGGAATGCAGCGTTGCTTCTATCCTCAGGATGCAGTGTTTGAAATGAAGCAAGAAACGGTGACAAGCTATAATTTCTCAGGACTGAATCACTTCTGTTCTTTCTTCTTTCACTTGTTTTTGTAGCAAACAGTTTTTTTCACTCCTCCTGACAGAGTCAACTCTGGACTGCCAAAGACAGTTAGTCAATAACCAGCGGCATCCAGCAGGGACAAGAAGAAGGCAGTTAGAGGTGTAACCAGAAATAGTTCCACTGTTTTCTTACACTTCTTTGTCAAAACTCCTGAGTCACTTTGAAGTGTGTGCGCAGTAGATAAAGGGTAGGGGTGTGTATGTGTGTGAGTGTGTGTGAGACAGACCAACACATGACATATTTGTGTCATACATTAGAAGTGAGACAACGTAAAAATGCCAAAGTGAAGTGGAGCTAGGAGATAGCAGAGAAACGAGACAGGATAGCAAATAATAAATGTTAGTGTGAAAAATGGGGAATGGCAAGATACAACCAAACAAAGGAGAAAAGAAAATTCCTGATGAGCGATTGAGAGGCAGGGTGAGAAAGCATTTTGTCAAATCAAAGAATGAGAGTGACAGTAAACAAGCAAGCGAAGGAAGGAAGGTATGTGAGCTGTGACCTAATGTCATTCACAGGTGTCAGGATGAAATACGACAACCAGTTTGACTGACTGACAACCTCTGGCTCTTTAGGGCCTGACAGTGAGAGGGAAAGCTGCCACACTCAGCTTACGGACTAGTTGAACACTGTTTAAAGCAGCGGGATAGCTTATCGGAAAGTCAGCTATATATTGACAGTTAGCAAGTCAATAAATCAAATGTGAGAAATGGGCAGCTGATGTCACCAAACACCAGCTAGAGATTCAGTAAGTTGTTTTTTTTGGTGGGGGGGGGGGGGTTCTTGGGGGTTAGAGGCACCTAGGGGATATGGCCACATTGTGACAAGCCAACGTGAGTGGCCTCATCCACGTTTCCAGCTGGTAAGTTTCCATTGCGCTTTGGTTAGCCATGCTGCTAAAGTAGCCTACTCTATGCTAGCACCAATTTCTACCACCACTGTGCCAGAATTGTTCAAATAAAAACACCGTTTAACATCCAAAAGCCTAACTAACATGTCACCATCTGGTGCAGCAAAAGTTGAACCAGATCCAATGTTTTTGCCTCACAGGGCTGTGCCGTTTTGCAATACTGCTGCTGGCCATGGCGAACACAGCGTCCCATAGAAATGAAAGGAGAGGGCTGCATTTTTTCACACCTTTGTGACTCAGTCTGAGCATGGCCTTAGGGCAGAGACACAGCAAGCCAACATGAAAGAACTAGCAGCAACGAAGGCCAAACTTTGCGTCACCTCGCACCGGCTGTGTCTGGACCAGTTGGGTTCATAAAGTGACACTTGAACACACTGCAATGACTAAAGCCAACGGCCGACTAGCACGTACATTCTGCGCCTGCGTGACAGAAATAACTCCCCCTATGAGCAGGTGGCAGTATGTGTATTTGCCATGCGAAAAGGCAAAGAAGAAGAGCTAGAATGAAGAATTATAAGCTATAAACAAAGCACCTCTTGTCCAAATCAGCTGCTGTTTACAGCTGCTTCTAGTCTGATAAAAGTTGCAAATGACACTGGCCATGCCCTCAGTTTTTTTTTGTGGAAGAAGAAACGAGATTGTGGTGGTGAAAAACAAGGAGAAACTGCACTAAATGGGTGAGATCATGGCTACTACAGCAACAAGCTGAAGGAGCTTTCCCAAACAGTTCTCTTCTCGTGCACTGATTTGCTAAGCTCAATGGCCAACCAGATTGGGCTCTCTCTCATCGACGAGGCCTGATGGACTGATGCCAATTCAGCATTTAGAAATCAGCCGAACAGCCGCAGACAGAGGCCCACTAGTGCCAACGGTGTGGGACACACCAGTGCCCGACCGTCGGCTTGGTGTGTCTGTTAGATTTTACCCAAATTCTTTTATTAAAAAAGCGCGAGAATTGAAGACAGGTGAGGACTGTATAAAATCAACAGAAAGTTTACTCAAAGTCTGGGCACAGGTAAAGTCTTACAGCACTGAAGTCAGAGAGACAGAGCTCCCGCAGGAAATTCGTTCTCTGAGCCATGAGTTATGTGTTCTGGACAGAGGTACAACATTCCACACTTCGTAATCCTCTTGGGCATTTGGCGTGAGCAGGTCAACCCCTGCCTGCGTCTGCTTGTTGAAATATGATCTAAACCAGGTGTGTGTGTGTGTGTGTTTCTCAGGTTGTAGGTTGATCAATGGACACTGAACAATATGTGGTCTGGGCTGCAGGCCCCCCTGTGTGCGTGATGCTAGTAAGTATGCTAAACGGGTCAGATGGTCATCTCGGGTTGTAGGCCCCCTGTCTCTCAGGACACCCCATGACAAAGCAGAACTTGGAATATGCTAAGTGGGTCTAGGTCAAGGTGCAAAACAGGCGAACAGGTCTTTGTTAAAATGTAAAATAGGCCGTCTGGTTACTTGGAGATACAGACATCCTGTCTCTACAGAATTTATAGCATGCAGTTCCAAAGTTTCACTCAGTAGAATACAGCAGTCATCAACACAGTTTTAATATGTATAAGCAAGGAAAATAAAGGTATGAACAGTAAATAAAAGAAAATGAAGAACTGAAAAGTAACTAAAGGAAACTAGAATAAGGAAAATAACTAAAGCTTATAAAGTAACTAGAGCCTATGAGAATCAAATCTTACATGTCTCTGCTCTTAGTCTCTCTAAGTAGGCACTTTTTAAGTACTATATGTAAAAAAAAATTGTGTTGAATTTGTGTGGGCATGTTGAAACAGTGAAACATAATCCACCAGACCAGTTTGAGTAATATATCCATGACTGTAAAGAGATATCCAGTGCACCCTTATGTACCAGGAATGCGCACTTGCAAGTAATCTGCTTCATTGTGTTGTAGCACAGACAGTCTTGTGTTACTTTGCCAGACTCCATCAAACATCAAACATTTTTGCAGTGCTGTTGTCAGTTCAAACACAGTATAAGTTACTTCTGTAAGCCTTCAAGGAAATATTTCAAATCAGTTGGTCCACACCTGTTTTTTAATACCTGAGCTCCTAAAGCCAACCTGCAGATGCTGTAGTTTCTTTAATGCTTCTTCTCAGAAATCATAGAGGTTTTGTGTGGGTGAGGCTGTATTCGTGCCAACAAAACCAAGTGTCAAATTAAAAGGTGAATGCTAGTGAAATACAAAAAGCAATACTGCATAAATATAGTTAGAAACTACTAACCAGAATCTCCAACTCGAAGACTGGCAAGACACCAGGTGACTGCACAGCGATGTGTCTTTGATGTGCTCCTTCAAGGCTGGAAAGGTCAACGCGGTGCACGTTCACGGTTTCTTGGTAAACGGCAGGAATGATTCATGGTAAACAAGAGTTATCATGCCATGGGCTTCTTTGGGCGTCTTGCCGATGACATCACTGGTCAAAACTAATCACAGGAAATGAATAAATTATTATATGCAGTTTACATACTGACTGATAAAGTACCACGCTATACTCCCCCACTGCAAAGTTAATCCCATGTCACCATGTAATCTCTTTTTCTCCTGCTGCCTCCCTGAGCAGTTAATGACACATGATTGCACCATGCATATCATTGCAGATCAAGCCAAGCAGCCTCATGTCACTGCAGCCTACTCACTATCAAGGTATTGATGTTTTTCTTCTGAATTAATTTACTGTTATTAAAACATGAAAGACGTCTAACTGCATTGAAAGCTGAGGGCTATGTGTTTGATTGGGCCTGTGAAGACTTGTATCTTTGCTTTCATTATGAAGTGTTGTGTAACTTTAACTGGCATTAACAAGATTGAGAATTTAGCTGAAGCTCTAATAAAGAGTCAGGATGTGCTGGGTAGGTGAACATGTAGTTTGCAGTTTAAGATCCAAAATACTGAGCCTATTTTTTGAAAACTAAAACATATGCATCCTGTTCCCTCCAGGCTATGTTTTTAAATACTATTACTTTAATCCCATAATCTCTTCAGTTTGTTTTTGCATTTCTATAAAGTCATTATCGGTTTCATTTTATAAAAACACAGACTGGCGCTCTCCCAATGTGGCGGGAGGGTTAGGACACATGACAGAACAGGTAGAACAGCACCGCACAGGTTATTTACGGTCCTGTTAAATGTCACCTGTATGGGCACCTGGCACCTGGTTTGATCAGGTTTAGAAGTGAGGGATAGCCTCGGTAGTCACTCGTTTCCCTTGGTCAAACTCAGACGAATACAGTTCTAACACACTTAGAGAGGATCTGTTGGAAAGCTTCCCAGGCCACGTGACAAAGCGTGCATGTTTCAGTAGGCTGTGGGTGGGTGGGTGTGTTTTGTCTGGCAGGATCACACCTGTCGGGCGGTGCTGCCGGCGGGGTGTCACTCACTCGCTCTGGAGAACTCAAGTTCTTCAGTTGGTAATAGGAAAGATAATGGCTGAGTGTTAACGCACCATGGCCTGTCACAGGAATTACGAGCCTGGCCGAAGCAGGGGACTCTTTAAAATAATGTATATAACGTCTACAGCCAAAGTTGTCAGCTGTTTGAAGCACAGAGGAGTCAAAACGCTTTTATGCACCTGTCTTTAGCCAACGTCTGGAGAGGTCTAGGAGAAGAACTGTCCCGTCAAACTTGGTGTTTAAAGTTGTTTCTTGTTAAGTACTTTGGGTCTGAGACATGGCTCTGTCCCAGTTACGGTGCCTGGACGATAACAACGTCAACCCGCGAACGCACGAGTCTAAACCGGAGTTCCTCTACAGCGAAGACCAGCGGCTCGCGCTCGAGGCGCTCCTCCGGGATGGCCGACAGGAGTTCCTCAAGTACCTGGAGGCGCGCGGCCTGCGAGGCTTCCTCTCCGACCTGGAGCTGGAAAGTCTCGCTGGGGCGGTGGAGCCCTACGACACGGATTCGGAGGTGTTCCCGGAGAACGCGGAGGACGACGAGCCCCCGCTGTCGCTGCACTACTGGCCCGATTTGTCGGACACATCTGTACCCCGGATGGACCTGGGCTGGCCGGACAGCGAGGCTTACCGGGGGGTGACGCGCGTTACCGTGTACACACAGCCACCGCTGGATGGTCAGGCGCACATCAAAGAGGTTGTCAGAAAAACGATTGCGCAGGCGCAGAAGGTAAGTGGGACACTGCAACTGGACACAATTCTACACCTCAGTGTTGTATTTAGCAATAGCCCCTGGGTTTATTGTTTTCTCTCTTTAGAATTAACCTCTACTGTATCCCAAACTCTGCTTTCTTCACTTATCCGCCTGCGTAAAGGATTCAAATGCATAAAAAGTAAAACAACCGAGGGTTTTTGGCCTTTTGGAGGACATCATGAAAATATTAAACTGTTTACTTCTGTGTCTTTGTTTACTTATCATTTCTGTATCTGTGCTGTATCTCTGTTCTTAGGCTCTTGCTAATGATTGAAGGCAAACTGTCCAAAGCCCATGTAACTATTGACATTGGTTTCCAATCATTTAAAACTCCTATAAGCTTCTTAAATACAACAGTGGCTGCTGATTATGAGGATCAGCCCCTCGGTTCTCTAACCTGATGTAACCATTGAGAGGATTAACTGAAAGAGATGTAATGTCACCATGAGCTGCCATGGCTCAGACAGTATGAGGTCAGAGTGAAGATTTCTCACCTAATGAGGCAGTCGAGAGTAAAGTGCACCTTGTTTAAGCTGCTTTATCGTGTACTGAGAGAAGAACACAGGAGCATTGTGCTGGATATTTGCTTGAGTAAATTTATTACTGCCACGGTGCATGCATCTGAGTGTGTGCTGGAGAGTGTTCATACAGCTGACTCACCTGAAGGTACAAGCTTATGACATGTTTTATTTCTTAGTGGATGTTCTCAGTGGTATGTGTAGTTTGACAGAAACATCCTGTGGGCATTTTCCTGAAATGCTTCTGTCAGAAAAAGATATATATCTCATATAAGCGTGAGCTGGGAGAACACTCATCACTTCCAATTCTTGTCTTCAGAGTTTTCTTTTGTGCATGAAAATGTGCAATCATATTAAAATAAAACCCGTGGAACAACCTGCATCTAGTTTGTTTTGGCAGAGGAGGACAAACACTGTAAAATCAACCTAGTCACAATGACTAAGGACTAAGGCTTCATCCTACTGCATTGAAATAAAGTGGCTGTGTATTTACAGATTTGCATGCATAAAATATGTATGTGTGCATCTGTTTCCCATGTGCATTAACAAGGTTTTGGGTACATCCCAGTTCCTTTATTTGATTGTTCTTTGTTCCTCAATCCTTGTTCGACCCAGACGTTGTTCCTGTCTGACATCTTGAAGGATGTCCCAGCGCGCTTGTGTTTGAGGAGTGAGTACTGAAGTGAGATTTCTGAGAAGTGAGGGAGGAGTTTATTCTGAAGTGGACAGACAAATAACAGAACCAATTTAAGATGCCCAAGTTCTGTTTAGTTTGTTTTCAGATTCACCATCTGGTTAAGAGAAGTGGATTTGTGTGAACTGTCTGATTGACCAAAGAACCATCAACAACTTTCTTCATTAATCACAAGACTACTGTTCTCTTTTAAATTGTCTTGAAATGCTGGATGAGCAGAAATTTCATCCATCCATCTATTATCTATACCGCTTATTCCTGAACAACATCGCTAACCACCATGCCGCTGTGCCTCCCTGAGCACAAATTTAAATGAGAGGCTCCCTGTCCACTGTCTGCTGTGCCTCCCTGAGCACAAATTTTCTTCAGTTAAATGAGAGGCTCCCTGTCCACTGTCAGCTAGTGCAAAATACAGCCGCAGGACTCCTCCCTTGTACCCAGCGGAAGAGGCCACATTTCCTCTATACTGGCCTCTCTTTACTGGTTACTACTTAAATATAACGTTGACTTTAAAGTTCCCATTTTTAAATCATTGCATGGTTTGGTGCCATCCTCCATCTCTGATCTCATCCCATATCATCTTATTGGTTACTCATATCTGTTCCATGCTCACAGTCCAAATCTAGAGGTGACAGAGCCTTTTCAATTGCTGCTCCCAGACTGTGGAATAGTTTAGTGGCAGATCCTCGTAATCTGTTGTCACATTGAAACCCTGGGTTAAGACTTACCTTTTTTACACTTGCTTTTGTGTCTTCACAATAAGTAATATTGCTCCTATCACTTTATTTCAGTTCAAAGGGCATCTTGTTTGTCTGAAAACATGTTTTCTTGCATCTCTCCTTGCGTCTTCCATGGGAGAGACTGAGACAAAGTGATGTATCCCACATGTATCTGTGTGTCTCCAGGTGATAGCAGTGGTGATGGATGTCTTTACTGATGTCGACATCTTCAGAGATTTGTTAGATGCTGGATTCAAGAGGAAGGTTTCGGTCTACATCCTGCTGGAACGCTCAACGCTACCTCATTTCCTGTCCATGTGTCAGAGGGCCAGCATGCACGCTGGACATCTCAAGGTGAGCCAGTGTCACTCGCTTCATCATATTGGTGTAGCAGTGGGATACAAGTATGAAGAGTCAGTGGTTCCCACCACAACCAGTTCTTTAAGAATGAACTATAACAAGTGAATCTGATGTATGACTAGTTCACACTTAAAGCCTTTAATGGAAAATAGAAATGATCCGCTCATTTTGGGACAGAAATCCATCTGTAAACGACTGTTACAGAACATAGTACAATACAAATTATCTTGTGAAAGAAAGATGTGATTGAGGTCTTTTTTATGCACGGATAAGTGAAAGCGCATGCCGGCTCTTTCTTTCTCTTTCTCTTGCTCACACATGCACCTACAGATTCACTCAGCAACTGGCAAGCACGTCCAGCTGGCACCACACCTCAGAGGGATCTTTTACTTTATTTTTCTACCTTGAGTGTTTTATTCCATAATTGGCTGGTTACCATGAAAAACACAAGTTGTAAAGCAGATTTTAGTCATGTTAGGACGTGAAAGTGAGTAATGAGGAAAATACAGCTGAATCTTAAGGGAACGTAGAGCTAAACCCTGTGACCACACTGCCAAGCCGCAAAACATGATTGTTCTGCCTCAAGTCACTCAATATACTGTTTGGGTAGGTTCAGTGCTAAGCACCTGACAGTGCCATGGTTGGTAGGTGGAAGCCAGAGTTGCTTCAGTGCTGTTGAGCGCTCCACCTTCTTGTTGGGAGACACTTTAGAAAATCCCACATACAGCACCGGCTCCCTGGGTGTTAAATAATTATGTTCAAAGTGACAGTTGGTGATGAGGTATATAATGGTTTATATCAGTATTTGGCAGGCAGACAGGAGTCACTGAAGACAGAGAAAGACGTATTTAGGACACCTCAAGAGATGATAATAACAATAATAGAAATGCATTAGAGCACAGGCTAGAATACTTGTGGTGACAGACTTATTGTCCCACACACATACACGCATGCATGAACACATTCCTATAACACACACACACACACACACACACACCCCTCTGCCATTTTATGCCTCGGAGGAACTAGAGTGAAATGCAAAGGCAGAATTTCTGTACCATCTGGATCTGGATTATAAGCAAAACAGCAGAAAATGCCACAGTCTCAAGTGGCAGTTTGTGCTTAATGAACATACAGTATGTTTATATGGCACATGATGATTACACATGACAAGAGAAGGATGAGACTTTCATACTTTGTTATTAATCCAGTTTTGTTCTCAAGGCATGGGCCTGTTTTTTTATATTTGAAATGGCATTCTCCCATTTTCTTCCGACTTCTCAGGACTGTATCATGGCTCCCATTGTATCTGCTCCAGTTGTTTTTTACCGTTGAATATCTGTCCGTGCCCTGTGCAAACCTGCTTACAGTAATACAGCTGCGCAGCACGCACTTAGCCTGAAGCTGCCCCACATGTAAATCAGTCAAATATTTGAAAACAGAATGTCTCTGCATCAAGAAGACACACTATTCCTTTATGCATTTCTGTTTTGTCAAGTATTCTATATTCTTTTTCACCGAGAGTCAGCACAGATCAGTTATCAGCAAGATTTTAGTTCACAAATGCATACATGCCTTTCAGTACTCCAACATAGATCTCTGACAGAAGCTTCTCACTGTGGTTACTATGTGGTATCCCTGAAAATTTGACAACCCAGGGGGACAGCTATACAACAATGACAAACAGCTAATGCAAAAGTGACAAATCTGTTGGAGGCCTGAGCCTTGGCTGCTGAATAAGAGAATGACTGGCAGGAAGAGAAGGTGACAGGTGTGACAGCTTGAGGACAGCCTTAGTTTTTGCTCTAAGCTGTAAATGACAGGTGGGGGAGTGGATAGAATGAGGAAAGACGGATGAGTGGTGAGACCAGATGACTGAGGCAAAGAGGTGCAAGATTTTTTTCTCATGCTTCAGTTCAGGACAACTATATTACAGTGACCCTTCAGCCTAACAGATGTGCACTTTGAGCTTGGTGTAAGTACGTATTTCCACAAAACAGACAAATCCACAGTTTGGTCACTGGAACCGATCCATGTCTCAGTTGGTCAGGGTGTTCTTCTCTGTTGAAGCTACAGTACTACTGTAACTGAATCCTGTTCAGTGGTTGTATTTTCATATGAAATTGTTTTATGACAGCTTAACGGCTCTTCATTCACTGCTTAAAGCTAAATACACAAACACAATTGTCAGGTTTCATCAGTTAGGAAAAGATAAAGAAAAGAAAGCTAAGGGTGGGTCCAGAGGAGGCAGGGAAACAAGTGTCTCTACTGTGAGACAGGCCATGCCGGGACTAATCTGCTACTTCAAGACATCTGGAAATATAATATTTTTGGCTGCATCACAGAGACAGGACCCAGCCCCTCTGAGAAATGTGGCACATGAAATTGTGCCTTTCAGGGGACCTAAAGGTCAGGTTCAACCTGAGGTCAAAATGTTCTGGTTTATCATCAGGAAAATCACCTGAAACAGCTGACAAACATGTCAATAGCATACCAAGGTAATGGCAACTACATCCACTTAAATTAATCAGTAACACTGTGACTACAACCACACCTCGGCAACTTTCCTGGGTTTTATTAGTCTGTCACTGATGACCTACATGAACCAAATACCTTACAATGACAATCTGATCACATAGTTCCAGCTTATTTCCAAGTTGACAATGATCACTAAAACTTGCCATTTAACAAATGTGGAAAAGCAGTGGATTATGGGATGCTAAAGGCCAAAATGGAGACATTACTCATATCCTCCAGGAGCTGCCAAAACATAGCTGCATATTCCTTATGCCGAACATATTTTTGGCTCATAATAAGACATTCTGTTGCGTGTTGTTTTGGAGCATCTGCCGAATTGGGATACAGCTTTTGTGTCACTGAGATTCATTAGATATTGATATGCGCTGTTATCAGTATGTGCTAAAGAAAGGAAGGAAGAAAGGGAAAGGAAAAGTGAGTCAATGTGAGAGAACTGAGAACGACTTGATAATGAAAGTGTTTGACCTAAGGCACTTTTTATGTGTGGTCTCTTATCTGAAACACTGTCCAAGTCTTTTATGACTATACCACCCAGTTAGTATCAATAATGATCACTAAACATTAGCACTGCCACTCTGAATATACTGTATTGCTGCACAGATATACTATCACACATGTGGGTCGGTCAAAGTCGCTGTTTCCATGTGCACAATGCAAAAGAAAAATAAAGTGTGTGCACACACAAAGACACTGTACACATGTAAAGAAATTGTGCTCTTGGTGATCAAATGCTCTACAATGCAATTCAAATAATAGAGGACACGAGGTCACTTTTTATTTCTTAACTGTGTGGTTGTGTGATGGGACAGTGGCTCAAGAACCGACCCCTGCGGGACACCAGATTTTAACTGAATCAAAATCCGTGGCAATTAACATGTTGGTTGTGCAAGATGTGTTGGTAGGTGTACTTGCACAACAGTGTGGAGAAATTTGTTTAAATTCAGGGAAGCAAGTGGAAAATTACTCCTTCTACTGTTTCTGTTTACTAAAGAGATTTTATTAAAAAGTTTCAAAGTGCTTTAACTTCAGTCTTATATGGGTGATGGGCCTTTGAAGGAACTGGTTGATGTAGCAGAAGACTGACCTAAACTGAAGTAAATCTGCTACAGAATGACTTGACACGAAGAAAGAAGTGGCCCAGTCCGAGGCCAGATGTTAACCTGATAGAGGAACTTTGGAATGATCTCAAGAGAGCTGTTCACACTGAAGTCGTTCTGTAAGGAAGGAAATAACTCCTGAGGATTGTGCAGGTCTGACCTTCAGCTGCCGGAGGGGTTCGATCGTTTATTACATCCAAGGGTTTTTCCCACCATCACTGTGAATGTTTTTAAGGGATTTATTAAGACATGAAATATTAAAACCGAGTTATCTTAAGCGCTTTATGTTTATCTATATGCGTGACTTGCATGAACATCAGATGACATTACTGGAGAAAACCAGGTCATTTCAAAGGGCTCACATGGTTTTTCTTTGCCACTGTACAAACCCTGGCCAGTCAGCCAACAAATATTCAAAGAGGAAGATATTTAAAAATGCTAAAAATAACATTTGTTCATTGCATGTTGCAATAACTGGATGTTATTCATTTATTTTTTTTTTACTTACAATATAGGATCTCACAATGTTAGGACAGATTACAGTGGAGGATGTAGGACAAATCCACTCTGTGTGCTTGTGTGTTGCAGCACCTTCGTGTTCGCTGCACAGATGGAGCGGAGTTTCACACTCGGTCCTGCACCAAGGTCAGAGGGCAAATGGGACACAGATTTATGTTTATTGATGGAGACAAAGCTGTGTCTGGTTCGTACAGGTCAGTGTATTTTCTGTGTGTATTTGTCAGTGAGTGTTAGAACGAGATAAAGCAAGAGAGACAGTGACTGAAAGAAAGATTATCTGTGTGCTCCACCTGTCTTTGTTTCTCCATGGCATGGAGAGATAAGAGTAAAGAATGCACTGTCTCTAGTGACGCTCAGTAGCATTCTTTAAATACTAGACAAACAGGTTGGAAATGTATTCTATGTCCAAGGAAAATAAATATACATACAGTGCTGAGCATCAGTGACACATTTAGGTTTGGCTCCGTACTCCAGGTTAATTTGAGGCTGTAAATTTAACACCACACATACTGTGCATAATTCACATACTGTCTTAGTGATAGAATGTAATTTGACCAATTAATATGATATAAATGATAAAAATATATTTAGTATGCGATTACAAATCCATTGTATTAAGTGACTGTTTACACATAGACATCAGCAGAAACTTTATCTCTGAATCTCAAATGCCCTTAAAAGCTGAAAATCAGAACTTGAACTGCACAGCTACTTGTTCTCTGGAGCTCAGTGCCGAAAACAAAGCCACTTTGAAAGCTGAATGTACTGTGAATCTACCTGCCTGGTTCAGTTGCTGCCGTTTACTTGGCCTGAGTACATGTTCATGGACTTGATGTACTTTAACAGTCTGACTTGTATTTTCTGTGTGTACTGCAGTTTCACCTGGATGTCATCGCGGCTGGACAAAAATCTCATCACCATGGTAACAGGCCAGGCAGTGCACGCTTTCGATCAGCTGTTTCGCTGCCTTTATGGGACTTCCAGCTCTGTTGACCTCCGGCAGATCACCATGGAACCCGAACCTGAGCCCGGGCCCCTCCCGCAGCTGAGCACTGTGGCCCTACCTTCTGCTGCTGTTGCTAGGAAACTGTACAGCCCCAAATACGCCCTGGTTGTTGAAGGGAACCCCAGCTCCAGCTCCAGCCCTACCCCTGCTGCTGATAACAATAGCCCCAAAGAATCCCCAAATCCAGAGAACTCCAAGAACCCAGATGTCACAGAAACCAAGAGGAGGAGGCAGAGAGGGGCCAATAAAGAAGCTATAGAGGAGTCTCCTCCCCTGCATCCTGGACTTGTTGATTTAGAGAAAGCGTGCTTAATCGCATACTTGCCCACTTGGCCTGAGCCTGACCCGCCCAGCGATGTAATTGGATACATTAACATTCGGGATACCAGCAAACCAGCTCCGGTCCATCTGCAGCGGTCTGAGATGTTTGAAACCAGCCAAGCAGTCAGGTTCAGCACTCCAATCAGCATGCCAAAGGAAACCCTGCCAGAGGTTGCCATGCCCCAACAGATTACTGGAAATCATGTGGAGAAGCATGAAGTCCAGCCAAGACAAGATATAATCAAGGCTGGAGAATCTGGAGACAATGCTCAACCAACACAACCCAGTGACATCCAAAGTAAAGAGGAGCCACCTGGACAGAAATTACCTGCACCTGAGCAAAGGTCCGAACATGTTAAGGATGCTTCTAAGGCTCTCAACACTGAGAATAAACTGCAGTCAAGCACATCCACCAACCAAGATGCAGGCCACAACACTACACCTCACCTCGCTGAACACACACCTTCCCAATCCAGCAGTAAGGCATCTGCTCCCAACAATCAGGGGCCCTCTCGCACCAAAAACAACCCTAAGCCAGAGCCCCTTCCTGGATCCAACACTACACAAGAAGCAGAAACTAGTTTAAACAGTCAAAGTGCTGCTGTGTCCAGGACACAGAAGTCAAACAGTGTACAGTCCTCACACCTGTGTGCACCGGCTGACACAAACTCAGTCACCAGCAATGACCAGAAGGCACCAGAGAGCAGTGTTGTCGAGAGGGCTGAGAGCCTGGCCAACACAGGGCCACTAGAGGCCCACAGTGAAGCTCATGTAACAAATGTGGTGAAGACTGTCACAGAAAAAGCTGAAGAAGTTGACCCCAAGAGTTTGACATCAGACTGCAAAATAACCCCAAAGACACAGACGGACCACGTGGCCACAGCACAGACAGACACCGAGGCTCCAGAAAAAACCCCAACAGGCTGTGAGGCTGCTGAAGTGCCAAAAGAAAAAAGTGACAACATACAGACAAACAATGCAAGAGCAAGAGCACATGAGCCTCACGGGACACCGTACTATGCAGGGAATCCATTAGAGACTGTGGACTTAAAAGATTCAACACACATTCCTGTTCCTGCCACAACTAACTCACACATAGCCAAAGACAGCGCTGATGATAGCATACACATTCAGCGAGGTAATCCAAGGGACACATCAGGAGCACACCGCACAGACAGCGAGCCAAATACAGCACAACATAACACACACATCATCACCTCTCAAGAATCCCAGCCATCTCCCAAAGCACGGGCAACCTCACACACTCCTGAGAGACCCCTGCGCTTACACTTCTCTGACACACACATGCCAGACCAGCGTTCACCAGCACCTGAGCGAGAATTACCTTCACCCACTCTCAAACACACTCCAACTCCTGATGGGGTTCCTCCACACATGCCAACCCCAGCCTCACAAACACAGACAGCAGACCCTTGCTCACACACTACAGGCCTCTGGACACCTACGCCCAATGATAGTGACGGGGATGTCTCGCCAAGGGAGGACTCCAACCCCTCCACTACCTCGGAGGAGTATTATGAATGTAGCAACTCTCCTCTCCTTGATGGTGTGTTTGACCATGTGGGTTACTGCAACCACGGGCCAACAGAGGATCATGACAACTTTACACATGCAGCTACCCCAAATGAGTCATCAGGCACCGCTGACAGTGCAACCAGTACCTCTAGCAGTGAAACAGCAGTGTGTGGGCCTGGCAGTAGCTCCTCTTCTTCTTCTTCTTCCTCTTCTTCTTCTTCTTTACCTGAAAATAAAGCAAATGTAGAAGAAAATGGGAGAGAAGAGGATGAAAATGGGAGGAAACTGAGTGGGGCAGAGAGGAAAGGCAGTGAGGAAGCTAAGCGAACAACCGAGAGTTTAAAAATAGATTCAGCAGAAATAGCAGAAAACAACAAGGAGACCCAACCTCAAGCTCCTGAGAGAAAAAGAGCAAAGAACAAATCGGAAGCAGAGAGTCTGGTCAATGTAGGAACGGCTCTGGGAAAGTCAACCAATAAGGAAACAGATCTAAAGCACTCGTCCACTAGTGGCCTTAAACCAGAGAAGGCAGCGGGACCAGGCAAAGAGAAGGTAGCGGACAAGGTAGCACAACAATCCAGCAGTGTGGAAAGAAGAGGCAGGCCCCAAGCACCCAGAGAGAAGGAGGGACATAAGGTATGATCAGAAGGCAGCAGATATTTTCATCTTTATTTTCAAAATAATTTCTCCTTTTCGCACAAAAATTAGAGCCACCATGCAGGTTAATCTAACCCAAATCATTTACACTGTTTAACTTTCTAAACATTTTGCAGTTTTCTGTTCAGCCTACACCAGTGACATAAAGGGTAAGCACAGTTCACAGTCTATCCATTTTGTCAGGGGACATGCTTTATAACTATATTTCTCCAAAACTAATATTAACTAATATTAATCTGAATCAAATCAAGAAATATCACATTTTACTCCTTCGTTGTTTCTTTGATGAGCCTTTGCAGTTTCACCATTCAGCGGTTTTAAAACTGCACATAACATTTGACACATTTTACACATATTCCACCATATTAGGATTAATACCACACATATTTGATGCACGTCTGTACCACAGACTGCGGATCAGTAAGTGAAATGTGAGGTTAGCTTAACATAAATACTGGAAACGGGGAAACAGTTCGCCTGGCTGTGTCCAAATCGCCTCTACCAGCACCTCCAGAGTTCATTAACTAACACATTACATCTGGTGTCTTTTCTGTACAGAAACTAGTTTTGTTCCATACGGTTTTTTTAAGTCAGTGTAGTTCCTGGAGTCTTTGCTGTTTGCCTGCCAAGAGCTCCCCACTGACACATAACCAGTTTTTGTTTGGATTAAACAAACAAAACTTAACGTCGGTGACTTGTACATGTGCTAGCAGGCTTTTAGTTTCCCTGTTTCCAGCTGCTGTGCTAGGCTAAAGCAGGTGGCTGTTGGTATTTAGTGTACAAAATGTGAGTGGTATCAATTCTCAGCATTTGGCACTTCAGCAAGAGTTTCTCACATGTTATAATAATGAATAAGTTTGACACTTATTCATTCAAAATGTAATCATTGTACATATTCATTTTTTTAATAATACTATGTTTTGTTTCACCGTGTTTACTCAAAACACATGAACAGTGAATAGAGTAAGCCAATGCAATGTCAGCAGGAGGATGGTATTAAATGACCTGCAGCAGCATCTCAGCTGCTGAACTCACAATGTCTCACTGAGGTGTTACACTCATTAGTTTGGACTGGTTGGTGCTTAGTCATCTCCCAAGGTGGACTGAACTCTGAATGTGTCAAATGTTTTTACATAATTTGTGTGTGTGTTTAAATGGGTCTTTGGAACTAACCAAATCCATTATCTATCTGTCATGATTGCTGTATGGAGCACATTCAGGGAGAATGCAAACGCAGGCAGTGGGGTAGTGTGAAGTACATTAATAGAGAAACAATTATTAGACTTACAGGTAAGGTGGCAAAAACAGGGAGCCAACGAGGTGAACAGCAAAGAATGAGGCCAGCAGGGCCTGATTATGAATGTGGAAACAGGTGAGCATATCAGTGTGGGCAGTCAGGTGACTGGGACAGGAGCGGAAGTCTGAGGGCACCTGGTATGAGGTGCACTAGACAATCTTATCACTTCTGTGGTGTGTGTGTAGGTCTGTTGAGTATGCACCAGCAGAGCACCACCAAGTTGAAACACACAACACCTGTTTGTTACTGAACAAGGAGACTACTGTGTGTGACACAGCCCTGCACATATTCACACTGACGCAGTATTAACGAACTGGTGAAAGATAGTTCAACTCACTCACTGTTGACCTGAGTCTCCACTTTTTATCTAACAAATGTCTGCTCAACACACGGAGGTGTTTACTTTGTTTCACTCAGTTCACTCATTTAGTATTAGCACAAGTGACAATAAAGCAGAGCTCACATTTGCACCCAAATGCCTCTCTTTTCTCTTTTATGTCAGCCAGCAGTGCATTTGTGAATGTAAACGTTTTGCACTCCGTTGTAAGTAAGTTGGCGGCCCACAAACGGAATAACCCTAGTCAAATGTACTAATACCTGAGCATGCATGCATGCATCATACGGTTCTTCTCTTCTTCTTCCTTAGCTGTTGCATACCTCTCCCAAGCTTTCACGGGGACAGCGGCAGCGAGGCAGTGGGTCGCCCTCCCCTTCCCGACCACCCAGAACCCCTCGTCCCTGGCCAGCCACCCAGCCTCAGGGACAGCGTCCCTGGAGAAGCCATCAGCTGAACCATCCTGAAAACAAGGTGCTCCATTATAGTTTCCCAGTCTCGGATAATACCTCATCTCTTCACAGATCTGTGTACAGAGGAGCCCCTCCATTTGCAGCAGGTGTTATTGGGTCTGCAGCTGGGCAGAAGCAGACTGAAGTCTCCGGCAGCCAGCAGAGCCTCATCTCTCGACAGCCTCTAGTAGCTCAGGACAGTGCGAGGGCCAGACAGTCACAGAATCAACATCTTCACCCAGAAGCCCGGCCTTCTTTGCTCCACAAACATTCAAACATGCAGTCCAAGTTCCATCCTCATTCCCAGAGCCAGATGGCTTCAGCGCAGGAGGCACCCAGGCAGGAAGAAAGAAGATCTCCATTCACTGTCACCTTTAGCAGGCTGTACAACCTTAAGGGCCTGAAGGACAAACTGAGCCAGTGCCCAGCACAGAGCAGAGCAGACAGCAGCTCCTCTCCTGTACAAGGACAGAAGAGCACAAGATAGTTACGGTACATCATGCCAAAGAAAATGCATATTAAAATAACAAATTAAAATAGAAAACTAGCTTACCTCAGCTTCAGTAAAAAAGTCTAAACTCATAACTGTACTGTGATCGGTGTACACAGCAAGGACTTGGCTGTGCACAACATTTTTCACTCTACAGTTACAGTTTTCTGGCAGTTTGAGTGAATTTCTGAACTTTGTGGGATTGACCCTCTCCTGTTTCATCTGGTGGAGGGCACACTAAGTAGTTTTCCACGTGGTCATATTCAATATGAAACCACTCCTGTGCATATTACTGGACCAAACTATGTGTGACTGGGTAAGAGTTTTATTTTTGCTCCTGTGTTTCTCATTTCTAGAGACATTTTCGCAGATTCTTATTCATATGGCTGCATTTCAATATATTAAGTTCTCCTGATGTTAAAAATTCAGTTGCCCGACTGCCTGCACTCTATAAGCTTTCTTCTTTAGGGGTCATGACCTTCTATGTAATGAGAGGCCTAGACATCTGGGGCCAGATGCAAAAGCAATGCATACACACAAAAACCATGCCTAGGCCTATATCTATAGAACTTGGGGGAACAATATGTGCACCTCATGCATACTTCATCCCATGCGTGCACAGGGTTTGAGTAGACCTGAAGTGGAGATGAAAGATAAGCTTCAACCATTTCTAAGCAGCCTGCATTATTGTCAGCTGTTTACATATACTACAGGTCATAAAGTGTCGGCCTGATGAATTTTGATCTTATGTCTTTTACCTCAGCTGTTTTCCTGTTTTTCATTTTAGAATTTCTTGTGACTTATACTGTAGACTGCTATTACTGTCAATTCATTCTCATGTAATGATGATTAAGATATCACCAGCCTAACAATAAGCTTTTACAGGAGTGTGATTATATTACAACGGCCTATAAAGAGCTGCAGCTGTGCGTAATGGTGGCGCCTGAGGATGCCGCCGTAAGAAGAGAAAGAGGGTTTAGTGTGTGGTTAAAACTGCAATTAGTTCATCTGCTGTAGATACTATAATGCAGGAGGTGCCATCCTCCTGTCATCCTCATGCTCTCTTTGTACGCACACATGCGCTTTTTTGTCTCTCGCTCACAATCCGACAACTTCTTCTTCTTCTTTCTCCTTTTAACCGCAGCCACGGTCCTCTGTTCTGGTAGCCTGCCAGTCAGCAGCTTCTCTTCTGTTTGTCATCTCTGAATTGAGACCAATAAACAATCATATTCTCTCCACTTCGCCAATCAGTCTTAGTTTTACAGGCACTGAAATGACCTTCTTCTTTAATATGCAAACAGAGGTTTTCTATGCAAATAATTGATTACGGGCTTATTTACATCTATTTATGTCTAAAAATGGGAGTGGAAAAGAAGCTCGTGCTTTGAGGCTTATGAGACGGAACCCGGCACACATGACGCAAACAATGCGCACTTCTGCCTTAGTGCGCACATGCAGTTTTAGTCAAGAGTTTACGAACAGTTTTATGCATCTGGCCCCTGAAGCTGGACGGTAGCTCCCTCTCCTGCATTCTCACAAATCAAACATCCAAATGTTGAAGCGTTTATCTCCAGTTTTTATGTAAATGAACACAAAGAACATGTGTTCTCTTAACTGATCTAGTTTCAACTGTGCAAAAAGAGAAACTGTTGCACCCTGGATTCATTCTCATACGTTGTAGTGAACTGTTGTAAGGCCACTGGGAATTCCCCCAGTTTGTGTTTTCACTTGCATTTCTCTCATCCTGGTGTGGTGATGTGAATGTGAATTCAGGATAATTAATCTGTACTTATAGTTTACCAAGGAGTGACTGTCAAAATGCACATTAATAGAGTTTAAAATGGGTTGATGAAAGCAGGGCAGTTTTTTTACATGAAAATGTTCATACATTCATTATCTATACGGCTTATCCTAATGAGGGTCAGTGGGGGGTGGAGCCAGTCCCAGCTGACTCTGGTCAAGAGGCGGGGTCCACCCTGGACAGGTCACCAGTCTGTCACAGGGCTGGTGCTTAGAGACAGACAAACACATGCACACCCACACTGACTTCTACAGGCAATTAGAGTCACCAGTCAACCTAAGCTGCATGTCGCTGGACTGTGGGAGGAAGCTGGAGTACCTGGAGAGAACCCACGCAGGCACAGGGAGAACATGTAGACTCCTTCATAGAAAGGCGTCAGGTCAGCCGGGGCTCAGACCCAGAACATTCTTACTGTGAGGGGACAGCGCTAACCACTGCGCCACCGTGCTGCTGTTCTCTATTTTGTGTGATACTGAACAACCCTAAAAGTTGCACGCTGCTGTTTCCAACCTGATGTTACAGAGATTTACACTGTGGACGTTTAAGTACATAAATGTTCAGTTTTGTTGTACAGGTAGACACAAATAAAAACAGTTCAATGGGACCATTAGCCACACGTTTGCATTTTAACAAGCCAAAGTTTTCTTCTTCTGTGCCTCTGCATATGCAAAACGCTATGAATTTGAATGTTAAAACTTAATGAAAAATGCTGTCTTATTGTTTATGATGACCTTTTGTGTGTTCTTCCATTGTGTTCTGTACATTGAAAAGCTGAAAGAGTCCGTGTATTGATTTAATCTTTGTTTACACCAAAACCTATTTACATTCAAAATGCTTTTTGCCTAGAAGAGAAAGTCACAGTGACTGTGCCCTAAACAAACATAAGTTATCTGCAGAGTCAAGGCCAATAAATACAGAAGACAGACCTGTTACTCTGAGGACAGATATAGATGAAAAAACGTGCAGAGTTGCTGTTTAGAGTAACTGATGGAAATTCACATAATTCATATGTCGTCGGACAGTAGAAGATGATAACGTCTCCAGTATGTCATGTTGTTGACGGGGACAGACATCTGATATGTGCACTTGTCCAGTGTGTGTTTGTGTCTTACACTTAAACCACTTTTATTTGTGTGTAGTGATTCCACTCTCTCTGTAAGTACTTAGAATTGTGTGAACATTATGTTTTAGGGTTATCAAATCAGAGCAGAATGAATTCAGTTCTTTTTGTATTAAATGAAGTTAATGAATCATGGGAACTGCCCTTTAGAGCCGTATGAAGCTGCTCTGCATGCCAACCGAGAACTTAACATCTTGCAGACCCCAGAGCAGAAGACACGAAGTGAGGCGGGGGGGGGGGACAAAATCTCCCTTCTTAACTGAAGGGACTGAGAGGCAAAGGGTGAGAAGCTGAATAAAGCAAGAGGGAGCCAATGCATACACAACACACACACACACACACACACGGCCAAGCTGGTTGAGTCAGCTGTGTGAATCCTCATGGGCTAATTCTTCCTGTGACAAGACCAAAACCAGCAATGTATGTACAATTAACAGTTACAGCTAAAAAGAAAAATTCAGGTAACCTGTTCTGTCAAACCTGTATAGTCAGCGAGCAGCTCAGCACAAACACACTGTGAAGCTTCATTACTGCTCCACCCATCTCAAACATCATGCAACTGTCAGTACAAGTGAAATACACACACACTAGTCTTCATGGAAGTCTTGTGATAATGGTTTTGTTGTTGTGGATGATTGGACGGTCTAATAATGGTGGCTCATACCCAGAATAGCACACCATGCACATTCAAACACTCAAATTTAAAAAGAAACCATTCCCTCTCCCTCGGGCCATTTATATGGAGATGAGAGACTTGGACACCAGGTGGATACACACACACACATGCACACAGGTGCAAAGTGGCACGTAGGACTCATCATAACATCGTCCATTCAGCTGAGCCCTCCAAGCTCATCATAAATGATAATGCCGACCGTCCACTCAGCCTCAGGTGTTGCAATACAGACAAGGATGGCACACACACACACACACACAGAACAGTGAATCGGCCCTCTTTTGGGTCTGTTTTGTGGACAACCCTTCAGCTCCTCAACTGCCAAGTAGCTCACACACATGCACATCAGCAGACACACTTGTAAATATAGCCACTGGCTGCCTTGCAGATATGCTCTGGTAGCCTATGAAAGAGAAGTGTTTGTTTGGGTGTGCAAATGTGTGTAGGAAGGCGCAGGTGGACTCCAGGACTGATATCAACTATTTCTGACACATGACATGAGTAATGCTTTAATTTGTGTGTTTTCATGCTCACCCAGTGCTCTGGGTAATGAAGTGCCCCATTAGCCTGTTTGGACTTGATTAAAGATGCAGGTGTCAGTTCAAATTTCTTAATGTGGAAGCTTCATCCTTCCTATGTGGAGTTTGCATGTTCTCCTCGTGCCTGCATACATTTCCTTTGGGTGCTCCGGTTTCCTCCCACAGTGCCGAAGACAAACGGTAAATGTGAATGTGAAAGGTCAGTCTGTGTGTGTCAGCTGTGTGATTGCTGTGGCCTGTCCTGGTGACCCACCTCTTGCTCAGTGTCAGATCAGATCTGCTCCAGTTCCCCTGCTTTATGGATTCACGATGTGTCACATCAACAAAAACACAAACATACAATACAGACATCAGTGAACAATAGTTTGAGGAAAATGTAAAAGAAACTGTTATGAATGTTAAATAAAGCAGGTCTTATCACAGGGACTGTGCAGTCAGAGCAGGTGACTTAGTGAGAAGAAGTGTAAGACTGCAGAGAGACCAGTGAATCAGCAGTAAAACTGTGGAAAACAGACATTAGAGTTTGTGGCAGCTTGCAGAAGCTGCAGGGCTCAGCCTGTTCCACAGTGCAGTTGTAAAATAGTTTCATCGCCTGGCAGTAGCTGAGGTTTACCTGCTCTCCTGAGAGAATGAAATTCACAAAGCACAGGGGACTCAGATGGCAGCATGGTGATGCAGTGGTTAGTGCTGTCGCGTCACAGCAAGGATGTTCTGGATTTGAACCCGGGCCGACCGGGTGCCTTTCTATGTCGAGTTTGCATGTTCTTGTGCCTGCGTAGGTTATTTCTGGGTACTTTGGCTAAAAAGCAAAAATGATTGAGGTTTGTTCCCCAGATATCTTTCAGGGCCTGTCACTTTCCTCCATTCACCTGGCAAAAAACCTTTGTTTGAAAGTTAAACCAAGTGGATGTTTGACCCTACTGTATAGCCACTGATCAAACTTAACTCTGGAGTTCAAGGTGTGCAGTAAAGTTGTAAAGTGTGACAGACAGTGAAACTGAATGCATAGCTGAAACATGGCTTAAACCAAGGCTATGTGTTTTACAGCAGGGCCGCCCTTCGGGGTGACAGCACATCAGCTCTTGGCTGGATAAGGTCACACTGGCACTCTGGATGGAAAGTAAGGCTGCTCTGACATCCAAAGACAAGCTCAGGGCTAACTGGCACATTTTGAAAGGGTGTATTGTCTTCATTGTTTTGTATTAATGTGATGTTGTAAGATTATATTTTGAACCTCACACCAGCTGTGACATCTAAGCTCTACAGACTGCCCTGCAGCCAACCAGAGAGATAAAGAGACAGCAACAGACAGTGAGCCCTGGATGTGTCGAGGTAAGAGCAGCAGGGAGAGCCCTGGTTTAAAAAAACATAAAGCTTTAAGGTCAGAAACAGGCACACACCCTCCTCTGGCTTGCGGCTGATTGTTGGAGTGGCATTTAATTAATCCTGTCAGAAAAGGTTAAGAAAAAGAATAAAAGAAGAGAGAAGGGGGAGAACAAAATTAGGCAGAGCGAGAGACTCTGGAAGGCGTTTCATTTGCCTTCTGAAAAACTGTTAATTTCACTAAAGCAATTTAGCCTAGTTTTACTTGGCAAACACTGAATCTGGCGTTATTGAGCAGTCATTTGGCCAAATGTAAAGTACATCTGCATGCTCAAGATGAAGGCTGGGGACAGTGATGTTATAAGTTGTCCGATATAAAATCTTAAAAAATCTACAGTAAGTTTGCAGGACATTTAGTTTAAGGTGAGCATAAGTGAATCCCCTCCCTTTGGAGTCTTTCTCAAGCTCCTGAGCACAATATTCAGACCCTCGCTGTACAGCTGTCAATGAATGTATAGCAAACTGTTCCAAAAGGAAAAAATGGTGTCTGAATGAAACTAAACGTCATTTACATATGACAGAGATGTATGAAGGTTATCTGAGATGATGTTTTTAAGATGGATCTGATGCTCAGAAGAGCATTAAGAAAGGTTTTAGTACTCTGTACCTCAAGATGACAGTGACACTGTATCTGCAGTGGCTGATAGGGTCATGATAAGGTGTGAGCTTTCTGTTCTCTAAAGTCAGTCTGTGGAAAAGTCATTTTCTTTAACTCCATACCCACTGCACTTGTACTCATTCATGCAGAGCAGAACTGCCAGCATGGAGCTGGATTAGATGAAATTTGAGCCTGGTAATCAAGACAAAACTGTATGATCAAGCAGTATTGTTATGGAAGTGCTTTGTGTTGTACTTCTTCTGAATGAAAATGCTGTAAATTACCAGCTCCTCCCTGATGTGAACATTAGATTTCTAAGCCTCTGTCGTCACAGGGGATAAATGTGGTAGAGCTCGTAGCCCCTATTGAGCACAGGACAGCAAAGGTCATAGATTATGTAGTGCCGCCTAAACTTGTGCGCAGTATATTAAAAGTTTCTACCACTGTATCGTGTTTATATTCACGAGACACACGCAGCTTAGTTGTGACCTTGACTGTGACTCATGTTTGTCAGGAGTCAGTGACAGCAACACAGCTGAGGCAAAGACAGGGCAAACAACAATGAGCTGTGGCTTCCTGTGGAACAATGCTCCTACACCCTTTCAAACAACCGCTCAAGGCAGATGGATTAAATGCACACACACATCCTTGTTTTTGTCACTGACCGGGTCCCTACATAGCCTTACATTCATTTCCAGGAGACTAACCCTAACCTTAAATAGAACTGCTACTTGTCTAACCCTGACCCTGACCCTGACCCTAACCCTTACCTTAACCAACACTTGCTTTAACCTTACACCCCATCGTTTTCATAAAATCTGACAAACTACGTTGCGGGGACCAAAAAATGGATTTTGATTTGCACGTGTATAGAAAAACAAGGCCACACACACACACACACACACACACACACTTTTACTGTCCCAGTCTCATAAAAAAAAACTATTACCCCTTAGACTACATTGCCATCTGCAGGCCTTCAAGTTGCATGGACTTTTAGATCAGTAATCTATTTTCAGTTGCCATTTCATAAGTCTCGTTAACTAAAACTAATGCTGTCTACTAGAAATCTTACCATACAATACAATTTTTTGCTGAATAACTTGAATACGACTTGGGCATCTGTATATATTTAGCTTTAGTCGTGTAGATGCTATACATTTTCACCATTGCTTTATCACTGTCTATATATACATTTGTACATACGTTTGATCTGCTATACTGCATTTTTATTTGCTTGTAAATATGACATTTTGTTAGACACTAACTGCTTTTCACATGTACATCTTCTAATAATAACAATAAAGTCTAATCTAATCTAAAAACTAATTTAAAGAGGTGTAACAGCACCTCAAAACTGTATTTTCTGATGCATAGAACCTCTTATAAAATTTATATCTAACCTTTATTTTACCAGGAAAATAAGTCCCATTGAGGTGTCCAAGCTGTGTTAGGCTCATGTTCATTGACATTCCAGTTACCTCGTGTTTTAAGATTAACAGAGCAGTGTTCAGCTATGTCTCACTTAAAGATGGTAGGTCACTTGTAGTATATGTTCAGCAGCATGTTGATATTATATTTAGATTGATTTGATGATGGCTTTGGTTCAAAGGAAGAAAGTAAATCAGCATGTGGCCACTTTGTTGCAATTCCCCTGATCTTATGTAGTTAACGTCAGGATGAGAACCTCTAAATATATCTACAACATATTATTAATAATCAGTTTGGATTAACCTTCAGTACATATTAAATGAAATGGTCAGAGACAAAACTGATCTCAGTATAAATGGTTATTTATTGGGCTTTAAAAAGGTAGTCCGGAAGTGACATTAAATAAAAGGAGATGATGAATATCTGGTTGTTGAACAAGTGTATTAGCAACCTTTTATGGATGCAAAAGCATTAAATCCAGACAAACTCCTTTTCCAAAAGCTTATAGAGACTGAGTGTGCACTGTCCCCTGTGCAGATCAAAGCCTGGAGCCACTGACACATACTAAGAAACTGTCCTTCACAGATCTAACATCTGAAACGTCGCCTGTGCTGGAGATTTGTTCTCGTTTTTTCCTCCTGTGCACCACCTACCTGCTGTCTTGGGTAATAGCTAAGGCACTTTCTCTCTTTTCCCCATTTCCACTGATTTCAAAGTGAAATGCTGCACATACTTATCACACAATTTAAAAAACAGTAACATTTTTCCATTAATAACCTGGGCAGTATAATACATTCAGCACATGGATCCCCTGATCTACTGCACTAAAAGCCAATTCACATCACAACATAAAACCAAACAATGACTAAAACATTCATCACCTATGTGGAAATCATGTGTGGATACAGTACAGAAGCATAACACAAATGTCTGAGAGGAGTTTTAGAGTTAAGCATGTGGTACAGAAACACATACATATTCACAAGGATCATTAAAAACATCAATGGGCTTCTAGTATCGAGCTTTGTATCATTTTAGTTCATCTTGACACAAATTTCTTTTATAAAATGCAAAGATAGAATTGACAATTATTTACACTGTTTTTTAAAAACGGCTTTTGCATTACAGCAGCCAGTGGAATACAAACATTTAACAGTATAGTACCATAAGTTAACAGTAGCTTGAGATGCTGACACTGATATTTATTTGCAGCTGTTTCTATGTAAGAATCAAGTCAAGTTCTCTTGATATAAATTACAATAAGGATGGATGATGACTTTTATTAATGAATGTGGCCTGCAGCTAAACTTAATTTATGTTCATATCTTTTAATTTTATTTTGTTTTGCCATGGAGATGAAATGCAGGCAGGAAAGTGTTTGAAGAAACTCCACTGAATAACATAAGGATATATTCCAGGTTAAAACCTTCACTCCATGTCATTCAGTGAATAATATAAGTGTTCCAGCAGAGGGACCCCTCACTCCAAGTATCTGCAGCCATGACAAGGCATTTGCATAGATTATGAGACATATGTTATACATTTACAAATGAGCAGTGGATGTGGGCAGCTGCGGTTTCATGAGTGCAGCCTGCAGAACATGCCGATGCATTCACAGCACTGGATAACATCACTGAGGGTACAGTAATAACACAAGGTACAGGATGTCAGGACTATCACACAGTACAGTACATGGAAATGTCAGAATCAGAAGGTAAACTGAAGTTATAGGCAAAAATCAGCACTGTAGTGAAGATAGAAACCCAAATTTACAAATGTGAACTCAGATCAACTTCAAATACACTGTTCATTAAGGGACTGTACAAAAATTATTCGGGAGAGAGCAGGTAAGAAAAGGGAGGGTAGATTTTTATTTTTTATTTTTGCTGAGAGGGGGATCTTTAATCTTTTTCTCCTCTCAGATTTTCATTGTATTTCATTCTTGTGAGATTTGCTGTAAAATAATAAAGCTGTATAATTTAAAACAATCAAGCAGTTATACCTATGTGTGCCAAGGTGTGTTTTGCCATATGTGGAGTAAAACAATCCTGTCTTTGTACTAGGGCTTTGTTTTCCTCAGCACAGCTAGCTCACAGCTAATAGGGCTGATGTGCCAGCTGTGAGAGGTAGAATGATGTGGTTCTTACAGCTGTGCTCACCCTCAGAACATCAGCAGCTGAACTACAGCAAAATCGATTATATGTGAAGGTGATTTCAGTTTGTTCATCGGTTATATGTGAAGGTGATTTCAGTTTGTTTTAGTTTGATTAATTCAAACATTTGTTTTTGCACAATGCCTACACTACAGTCGTAAATTATCATAGGCACATCAATTAATGCTCAAAGTCAGAAAATGTATTTCAGTCATGCTTTAGACTTGCACTTTAAGAGAAAAACCTATTAAAATCATAAATCAGGTTCAAGCTTAAAAACTTGATTTGTTTATTTCTATCACCAAGCCCCCGTGTGTTGTAATATTTAATCTGCGATGCAAGTTCAGCTGTTCGTTTTCCTTAATAAGGGGGAGAGCCCAGAGAAAAATAATAACAGGCTAATGCTAGGTAAAATGGAACACAAGGTTCAGCTTCCCTTCTTCTACACAACAATAATTTTCACACGGTCCCTAAAGAAACATTCTTTCTGTTTGCATTATGTCAAAAATGGTACTTAGATTCCTTCGAGCAGAAGCTGACCACTCATGGCTCCTTCACAAGCTCCAGAGAAAGCAGCAGGAAAAACAGTGTGTGCCATCAGCTCACTGCATTGCATTGCACTCAGGATGACAGGGACGTATTCATCAAATCCTTGACATTTCTTTGATCCCCATCAACCTGTCAACATTCTACTTTTCCCTTTCAGCATAAGAGGTGATTCTGGTTTTAGTGGCTGCATCAGCGTTCATACCATAAGATTTCTCTTACCCTGTTGACACTTCTGGTGTGGTCATCGTCACCTGAACTAAACTGGTGTGTGTGAGAGAGACAGCGTGTGTGTACAATACATGTGCCCGAGAGCTCTGACGATAACGCTAACATCCGCACACTCCTCTGCTCCAGTGTATTGCTCACCACCACAGCACTGACAACCAGAGAAAAGGCCACACCGAGGAGCAGAGCACATGATTCACTCCAGCATGTCTCTCAATATGCAACGCCGATTGACCTGATGCTGCGCTCTCCACTTTAGTGTGCCTCAACCACTCTAATATGTGTTTCATTGGATAAAAAAAACTCTCCAACTCTATTTAGTACACGGTTGCAGATCTAAAGCTCAATATTAAGGACACATTAGGGGCTGATGGCTCATTAACTGAGGGGAGGAGAGAGAGTACAACCTTAGGATGGCAAGAGGAGAGGGGATCATATGCACAAAAGCAGACCATGTCCCTACCCCCCAACTAAGTGCTGCAGAGAATATGTGTGTATGTGAGGATTTGTGCTAAGTGGAGGGGGAAAAGAAAGTGAGAGTGTGCGTAGTTGTGTGTGAGCGGAGGCAGTTCCTACAGTTTGATGATGTTTGCAGATGCACCACAACACATAGGAGAGACAATGGATCAGTCAGTGGTGGAGATGTAACCTCAGCTGGCCAGGGCTCTGTCTGTCTCTCCTGCACCTTCTGCATTATCTGCTGAGGACAGTCTGTGGGAGGGGGGTTAAATTCACTGGGTACTAATGCTTAGTATGACTAGATCTACTACTGTTGGAATTTTTATATAAGCTATGCAAAGATTAAAGATCTTTTAACATCAAATCCCAGGAGGATTTAAGTAAAAAGCTCCTCTTTACCAGGCTACCAAGACTGGTGGTGTCCTCATACAGCAGGCAAGGGGTCTGGTGCAAACTGTTCCATGCCACTATATTCCAAAGCCCCTAATGCACAATCTCACACACATATATACATTTGAGTGCACACAAGCATATATTATATTCTCTCTCTCTCTTATGCACACACACATATATAATCCCTCTCTCTGTCTCTAAGCTGGGATGAGCCAGCAGCAACAACACAATCCATGGTTTTGACCCTGTATCAAACACTGAAAGAGGGGAAGGGGGGGATTTCCATAAAAATAGGACAAGTTGTTTCTGTAGAAAAATAGAGCATCTTCTAGAGGCTGATAAAATGTCTTTGGCACTTTAAAAACAGAGCATACATAAAGAAATTGACACTGAGCATCAAAGGTCAAACTACAAAGTTCTCTAGTCAGAAAACGATTAAGATAATCCAGGTTCATCCACATATGAGTCTGGCCAGTCCTGGGTGGATTTGAGCCTGAACTGGCCCGTATTCCACCATCTCTCCGTCCACCGTGATCAAGCCTTGTGGAGAAATGGGCTCCAGCCGCAGGGCCTTCACCTTCTTGTACACCAGGTGGGGGCAGCCGCACGCCAAGTGGGTGGCCTTCTCCATGGCGAGGGAGAGGGGGAGTTCCTGCTGTCACATAGAACAGATGGATCAGCCCATCGTCTGCCATCGCACCAGGGGCAGCCCACAGGTCCTCAGCCAGGTGGGACTGGTACATAGCCAGAACCAAAACAAAGTCCTCCTCCTTGACCACTGTCCAGCTCTCTGGGACTGGCTGGTCCAGGCCAGGGATCAGAGGGTCCACCATCTGGTCAAGTCTGGTCTTGCCATCACTCTGTGTCTCGAGTCTCTTGGTGGTGATAGCATTGTTAGAAGAGTTAGTGATGGTGTTGTGGTTGGAGTTTGTGCTGTTGTGATGGTGGCGAGAGTTCTGGTTTGGAGAGAAGTTGGGGATGAGCTGGCAGGGAAGGGAGGAGCAGAGCGAGGTGTGCTGAGGTGGGGAGGGTGGAAGGTTAGCTTCGTTAACAGGCAGGTATGCTAGCCTGCCCTGATAGACTCTGAGGGAGGCCAGACGCACCAGGGTGCCCATCAGGAAGCGGACGATTCCGACATGGCGGTACTTTTCACTTTCGATGTCAACGTCAGCCACAAAGCCCCAGGCCAGGGAGAGAAAGGAGAACAGGCGCTGCCGAGAGGCCAAGTGGACTGACACCAGGTCCAGGGAGCCAACCAGACCTTTGCACAGCATGAAACCACAGCTCAGCAGTAGCTCCTCATTCCATGCTGGAGGAGACCTGGGGAATTATTACACACATCAACAGTTAGAAGCAGTCATATGTGTTACTGTCGCTGTTAAATAAAATAAAAGCACCAGTCTATATTTATTTGTTGTATTTATATTTTTTTAAATTATGTAAGCCTGTAAATGAGATCTAAACACAATACAGCAGTTTTTTGGCTTAGTTTAAATTTAAATATAAGTAAATGTGCATTTCCTGGATAAAATGAAACTCAGCATATCTAAGAGTCTGCAGCCATGCTAGCAGCAGATAAATGCTAACAACAGCTTGCTAACTACCCACAATAAATGTAAACATTCTTGATCCTGATGGCTTCAGTCACACTAGCATTTTAGCCATGCTACCATGACTAAAAGTACCAAAGGTAAGCTTTTCTAACCTTATACCTTATACACAGCCACGTGTATGTTTTTCTGACAGCTACACTTTAGGAATTTTCAGTGGCCCAAAAAGTTCTTTACATTTGGTTTTTTGGGGGGTAAGGAAGCTTTTACCAGCTGTCACATCACTCACAAAGAGGATAATACATTTGACTACTTTGATTTGATTTGACGAGCAATTAAAAGCACCCAGAAAAACCAATAACTGAACGGCGGGTTAAGATGAACTTTTAAAAATCCATTCATAGACAGTTATTGGCATCTAGTCAAGACTGACTGCAGGGGTGGGGGTGGTGGAGGAGGGCACATGGACTCATGACCAAAGCATTCTTTAAATCCCTGCTAAGGCCTGCCCAGACCTGTAGCTTTTGGACACAAATTACAAAACAGGTGAATTCCTGTTTTTTTTGTTTTTGCTGCTGTGCCCATAAGCAACCAGCAGATGAAGATGATATCCTGGAAATGTACCAGATCGACTAGTTCCACCACTTTGAATCATAATAACTCATAATGTGCCAGTTTCTAAAACCATTCCATCAATACTTCAAGAGCTATCAGCTGCCTGAAATGACCTCCTGCTGCAGAGCGAAGCAGCTCCACTCTGCTCCACTCTCTCCTCCCTCCTGAGGAATGATGTGCCCAGTCAGCCTTTGGGATAATTGCACAGAAATGAGATGAACTGCGCTCTTTATGAGCTGAGGTAGGTTCATCTTTGCTCTTCTTTTGCACTGTTAGTCCATGCATTTAAACGACTCATTAATGGACTGACTTACTGTGAGTAGTGGTGGACAGAGGCAGCCAGGGCATTGCCTGAGCCACCTGGTAAAATGCCCAGAGGGGTCTGGATGGCCTCTTGCCAGTCCTCTCGCTCCATCAGACCATTTATCACCTGAATGAGCATGAATGGAAAAAGAATCAGACTATGGTCCTAAACAGAAAGAGGTGTCTGTGTATAACCACAAATTGTGATAAATGTCTTTCATTAATGGTTATAGCTGCTCTGTGTCATGAAATTTAAAGCTACTCTGGCTAAAGATTTATACATTGTACACTGAGCAGAAACCATGCACACATACAGTATACACTTTTGTATATTGTGCATCATCTTTTAAAAAACTAGAATCAATAAAACATCTGGATAACAATGATACATGTCAATAACCACAGAAATTTTAGGTCCTACATTTACAACAGCTAAGCTCTTTTGTCATGTTTGACAACAAGTACAATTTTTATAGGCCTATTCTGAAAAGTGGTAACAACAGATGTGTGAGGGTTTATATTACTTCCATCTGTGACTGATTGACAATCATGTCACTGTGAGACAGAAACAGGCTGGATAAAGTCATAGCACCTCAAACAGCAGCCCATCTCCAGACATGATAACCAGGGCGTCCCACTGTGACAGGTCCGCCTTCCTCACCAGCTCCCGTGCGTGGTTCTGGTGCTCTGATGGACACGGAAGAACAGGAAACATTTCAAAAACACAAAACAGAAGATGTGGCAGCATGTGGGGTAAACTGACAAAATAAAAACAGGGGCAAGAACAGACAAAGACACTCAGCAGCCTCCAGGGTAGGATCAGGGAGATTAGACAGAAGAGAATCAGTTTCCCCTTATCAGACCAGACATATCGCATTAGCCCATCCAGTGGCGACTCAGCATCTGTGACTGACAAATATCTGTATGTCTGTACGTGCATTCATATGTGTATGTGTGTGTCGGTTAATGTGCTGGTGGTTGACTGAGATGTTTGTTCAGCCTAGTTTTACTGGCAGCGTCCTTGAGCGGGGGTCTGCAGGGGGTCTCTGTTGAGCATTAAAGCCTACAGTGCCTCCAGCTGAGTCTCCCCAGTGTCGTTATGTGTTTGTCTGTGTGTGGAATGGAGAGGAGAGAGAGAGAGAGAGGAAGGCAGACAGCACATACGTTAGCAGGTATTGATGCCATGTCATCATGAAGGAAATATTTCTCGCTCCAGCTGAAGTACTGATGGAGGACAGAATTGAAGTAAACACAAATATTCCCCGCTTTCCTTTCACTGTGCTCAGCCTCTACCCTGCACTCTCTCTCCCAGCTGTACTCCTCATGTTGCTGCTGTTTGTTTATTGTTTGGTGGGGAGGCTGCAGCTGTTGATGCAGTGCTGTGTTGACAGAGAGATGCAGAGGG
>NW_018127915.1:1362113-1373615 GCF_001952655.1 Monopterus albus
AAAAACAAAAACCAGCAGCTTAAAAGCGATTCTAAAATGGACCAGAAGCCAGTGGAGAGATGCCAGAACTGGAGTTATATGGTTGAATTTCCTAGTACTTGTCAAAAGACGAGCAGCAGCATTTTGCACCATTTGGAGACGAGTGAAGGAGGACTAGTTAATACCTAGGTATAGAGCACTGCAATAATCCAGTCTAGAAATGATAAAAGCATGGATTGCAATCTCAAAATCATTAAAAGAAAGGAATGACTTGGCCTTGCTTAACCAGCCTCAGGTGGAAGAAGCCAGGTTTCACAACTGAGATGATTTGCTTGTCAAACCTCAAGTCGCCATCAAACATCACCCCTAGATTTTTTAGTCGACTTCAGGTGTCAAGCTAGGGGGCCCAGGCCCTGGTTAGAAGCAGTTAAGTTTGCCAGGTCACCAAATAGCACACACTCTGTCTTATTTTCGTTGAGATTTAAAAGGTTAAGTGCCAGCCATGATTTCAAGTCTGTCAGACAGTCAAACAGTGGCTGTAATGACATCCCTCTTGATGCCTTTAACGATATGTAAATCTGAATTTCATCAGCATAACAATGAAAAGAAAGGCCATATTTTCTAAAGATAGATCCCATTTGCGTTCATCTTGCTGACATCTTTGTCATGGCAGATGCAGTGGGAGATGGTGAATTACACATGTGTGAGGAGAAAGCTGCACAGGAGTTGAAGGTAAGAGTAGACCTACGTGCAAATCCACTGGAAGAAGCAGATGAGATACTCTTTACTGATGGATGCTGTTTCAGACATCCAGATGAAGGACTGAAGGCAGCAATGGCTGTAGTTAAACATGATCAGGGAGAGTTCAAGGAAGTCATAAAGGAGAAGTTGACTGGTCAGTTGTCAGCACAACGAGCTGAACTTTTGGCAGTGATAGCTGCAGCTGAGTATGGAAAGGGTAAGAGAGTTACGATATATACGGACTCAGCTTATGTGTCGAATGCAGTACATCATGAACTAGCAGCTTGGCTCAGAGCAGGGTTTTTGACAGCATCAGGAACTCCTATCAAGCATGAAAAGGAAATGAAACTCCTGGCAGAAGCACTGTTAAAACCAGCAGAGATAGCAGTGGTAAAGTGTAAGGGACATCAAACTGGGAACACGCTGGAAGCACGAGGGAATCAAATGGCAGATAAGGCAGCAAAAGAAGAGGCAGGATACAGTGGACAGTTTCTGGTGGTGCAGTCACAGAAAACAATATATGACTTGTTGCCAGAAATTAATGTAAATATGTTAATAGAAGCTCAGGAAGAAGCATCTCCTTTAGACAAACAAGTGTGGGTTGAAAGAGGAGCAGTGAAAACGGAGGAGGGTCTTTGGAGGTCTCCGGACGGAAGGCCCGTGGCTCCTCCCAGTATGTTACCCACCAGCCTGTAAATGAGATCTAAATACAATACAGCAGTTTTTTGGCTTAGTTTAAATTTAAATATAAGTAAATGTGCATTTCCTGGATACAATGAAACTCAGCATATCTAAGAGTCTGCAGCCATGCTAGCAGCAGATAAATGCTAACAACAGCTTGCTAACTACCCACAATAAATGTAAACATTCTTGATCCTGATGGCTTCAGTCACACTAGCATTTTAGCCATGCTACCATGACTAAAAGTACCAAAGGTAAGCTTTTCTAACCTTATACCTTATACACAGCCACGTGTATGTTTTTCTGACAGCTACACTTTAGGAATTTTCAGTGGCCCAAAAAGTTCTTTACATTTGGCTTTTTGGGGGGTAAGGAAGCTTTTACCAGCTGTCACATCACTCACAAAGAGGATAATACATTTGACTACTTTGATTTGATTTGACGAGCAATTAAAAGCACCCAGAAAAACCAATAACTGAACGGCGGGTTAAGATGAACTTTTAAAAATCCATTCATAGACAGTTATTGGCATCTAGTCAAGACTGACTGCAGGGGTGGGGGTGGTGGAGGAGGGCACATGGACTCATGACCAAAGCATTCTTTAAATCCCTGCTAAGGCCTGCCCAGACCTGTAGCTTTTGGACACAAATTACAAAACAGGTGAATTCCTGTTTTTTTTGTTTTTGCTGCTGTGCCCATAAGCAACCAGCAGATGAAGATGATATCCTGGAAATGTACCAGATCGACTAGTTCCACCACTTTGAATCATAATAACTCATAATGTGCCAGTTTCTAAAACCATTCCATCAATACTTCAAGAGCTATCAGCTGCCTGAAATGACCTCCTGCTGCAGAGCGAAGCAGCTCCACTCTGCTCCACTCTCTCCTCCCTCCTGAGGAATGATGTGCCCAGTCAGCCTTTGGGATAATTGCACAGAAATGAGATGAACTGCGCTCTTTATGAGCTGAGGTAGGTTCATCTTTGCTCTTCTTTTGCACTGTTAGTCCATGCATTTAAACGACTCATTAATGGACTGACTTACTGTGAGTAGTGGTGGACAGAGGCAGCCAGGGCATTGCCTGAGCCACCTGGTAAAATGCCCAGAGGGGTCTGGATGGCCTCTTGCCAGTCCTCTCGCTCCATCAGACCATTTATCACCTGAATGAGCATGAATGGAAAAAGAATCAGACTATGGTCCTAAACAGAAAGAGGTGTCTGTGTATAACCACAAATTGTGATAAATGTCTTTCATTAATGGTTATAGCTGCTCTGTGTCATGAAATTTAAAGCTACTCTGGCTAAAGATTTATACATTGTACACTGAGCAGAAACCATGCACACATACAGTATACACTTTTGTATATTGTGCATCATCTTTTAAAAAACTAGAATCAATAAAACATCTGGATAACAATGATACATGTCAATAACCACAGAAATTTTAGGTCCTACATTTACAACAGCTAAGCTCTTTTGTCATGTTTGACAACAAGTACAATTTTTATAGGCCTATTCTGAAAAGTGGTAACAACAGATGTGTGAGGGTTTATATTACTTCCATCTGTGACTGATTGACAATCATGTCACTGTGAGACAGAAACAGGCTGGATAAAGTCATAGCACCTCAAACAGCAGCCCATCTCCAGACATGATAACCAGGGCGTCCCACTGTGACAGGTCCGCCTTCCTCACCAGCTCCCGTGCGTGGTTCTGGTGCTCTGATGGACACGGAAGAACAGGAAACATTTCAAAAACACAAAACAGAAGATGTGGCAGCATGTGGGGTAAACTGACAAAATAAAAACAGGGGCAAGAACAGAAAAAGACACTCCCTTCATCAGCAGCCTCCAGGGTAGGATCAGGGAGATTAGACAGAAGAGAATCAGTTTCCCCTTATCAGACCAGACATATCGCATTAGCCCATCCAGTGGCGACTCAGCAGCTCCAAGGCAGCTTTTCTGCCCTGCAAACATCTGTGACTGACAAATATCTGTATGTCTGTACGTGCATTCATATGTGTATGTGTGTGTCGGTTAATGTGCTGGTGGTTGACTGAGATGTTTGTTCAGCCTAGTTTTACTGGCAGCGTCCTTGAGCGGGGGTCTGCAGGGGGTCTCTGTTGAGCATTAAAGCCTACAGTGCCTCCAGCTGAGTCTCCCCAGTGTCGTTATGTGTTTGTCTGTGTGTGGAATGGAGAGGAGAGAGAGAGAGAGAGGAAGGCAGACAGCACATACGTTAGCAGGTATTGATGCCATGTCATCATGAAGGAAATATTTCTCGCTCCAGCTGAAGTACTGATGGAGGACAGAATTGAAGTAAACACAAATATTCCCCGCTTTCCTTTCACTGTGCTCAGCCTCTACCCTGCACTCTCTCTCCCAGCTGTACTCCTCATGTTGCTGCTGTTTGTTTATTGTTTGGTGGGGAGGCTGCAGCTGTTGATGCAGTGCTGTGTTGACAGAGAGATGCAGAGGGAGTAACTGGACTGCACAGCTGACTCAGCACTTTGAGCCTGCCGGGGCTGGGGCTGATGTTTTACTTCCCAGCTGCTTCCTTATTCAAGGGGTCACTGTCGAACACAAATACACACAACCTAAGAAGGGAGATAGTTCACTGGTGGTTTGTTGAGTCTTCTTTGAGCCTCTTTAAGTCAATACAGGAACACAAACTTAAAATCTTTGATGAATTCCAGTTGTTTCACTTTAAATGCAGCACATATCATGTCACACTCAACTGCCTTCTGAGGTTAACCAGGGTAGAGACAAAGCTTGGTACCCTGGATGCTTTATTCAGTATGTAAAAAGTTGACAGGAGAAGTGCCTCGACTCGTACTTGTCCTTCCTCAGGTAAAGGCTCCGTGATGCATTCATCAAGGAGATGTGTGCAAGGTCAGTAGGGTAGGGCAGGGCAGTTAATCCACTCATCGTCACATCTGACTTGCAGCCGTATCCACTGAGTGCAGACCCTCATATTCTGACCCCTCCTTTCTGTTCTGCTCCGTTCTGTTTCAGAGCCAGTAATTACTCTGTCTTTTATTTCATTACCATCACCATCACCATGCTGACCTTCTTTAAGTCCCAGGAGTCTGGACAAAGAGCCTGCACGTGCATCGGGACTGTTTCAGAGCCAGTAATTACTTTTTTTCATCACCATCACCATGCTGACCTTCTTTAAGTCCCAGGAGTCTGGACAAAGAGCCTGCACGTGCATCGGGACTCTTTCTCAAATAAACAAACACAGTCTCTCCCCTGGTTTCTCTGCCTTTGCTGTTACACTGAATTTAACTTTGAGCTGCATCAGAGATTCAACTGCCAAGCTGAGACTAGAGGAGACATTCTTACAAACAAGAATCAAACTGTTGACCCTGTCAAACTGAGTTGGAGTTGGGGTGGAAGGTGAGTGAAAGATGAATGGTTGAAAGGTAAACGACACACTGCACACAGGACCTTTGGCATTAAAGCCTTCGCCGTCCCACAACAACTCCTTGGTATTCATACAGAAGTCATGTAGTGTTCAAAGCCTCTGATGAGAAAAACCAACACATGACACTGTTTAAGGTCACAAAAAGCCACCAGCTTCTCCTGCAGAATGTGGAGCAGCCGGGGGGGACTGAAATGAGAATTTAATGTGTTTCGTGTTGAGCATCTGTAGATGTGTGTGTGTGCACATGCTCACATTTCCTTTGAACATGTGGCCTTTTGGAATTCAGAATTACACAAATAATACATACTCGCTGCAGAGAGCACAGCTGCTGCAGACATGAAGACACAATGGCTACAAATGTTTGCATCTTTCAGTCTGGGGTGGCCTTGCTCTGATGTAGGAGAGTTGGGAGGCCTTTACAGATCTGTGCCCCATGACAGCACTATGCTGGGATTGAAACTGAATCCCTTCAACCCTCTTTCAAGTCAAGGTGACCCTGAGATGAGCACTGTCTGTATGAATAATTAAAGTCTGTTTGTGCATAAATACAACTGACCTGTGATGATGAGTGTGCAGGGAACAGCAGCCTCTGTTAACATGCCCTGCACATGGCCAGTAAAGAGCTGGAAAGCCTGGCCACGCCCGCTGTGAGGGTTCACCAGGACCAGCACTCTGCAAGGTCGACGTACCTCTGTATACACCACACCTGAGACAGAAAGACAGAGGTGAACATGGAGTGAAGGCGAGTACAGAGATGAAGCCAAAAAGTAAGAAGAGGCTTTCTTATGCATGATCAAATGGTTCAAAAATATACAAGGACAGCCTCCTCCCTTAGGGTCTCTGTGGCACAGAAATGCACTATTAAAAAGAGCATGAAACAGTTACTGTAAGTCATAGGCTGTGACAGCACTGAGGCTGATGAGGCTTAATCTGAATGTGACATGACAGAAGGTGTACAGATGTTTCTTAGGTGGGACCTTACTGATTATTCATCGCAGTTCTGTGACACTGTACACATTCCCATGAGGAAATCCTCCTGCTGATTCTCAAGAGAAGCCAGAGTAACGGAGTTACTACACCTCATTGGTAGGGATTTAACATCTTGGTCAAAGGACAGATGAGTCAGACAAGTGATAGCACTCTCATGTCTGGGTGGTAAATACGAAGCTGCTACCAGCCACCAGTTACCTTAGCTTAGCATAAAGACTGAAACTGCTAACCTGGAGTCCAAAAGTAACAAAATCCACCAACCTACTGAGCTCTGAAACTCAATAATTATATGTTATTCATTGTGTTAAATCGATACTTTGCTGTTTTCTGGTGGTTATGTACAGGGCTATTTCTTGGCTGGTCCAACAGCCCAGAGGCCAGAAATAATTCTGCAGTTATCTTGTCATTTTCATTTCATTTCTTCCCCCATGTAGAGAGCTGTAGCATTCTCCTCATCTATAGGTCTTTTTTTAAAGTGAATTCAAAAGAAGCTTCCCCCTGTAGAGATGAATATTGTAGCAGATGCCCTTGACCTTAAAAAAATCATTTCATTTTGGGAGGTGGAGGACAGAAACTTCAATACAAATTCTCACCTGTTTTTGGCTGCAGGTGATGCTGAATGTAGTATCAGGCGGACAGTATTATCAGAACCACACAGTGTGATAGATGGGCCAATACCACCACGTGTTACAGAAAGAGGTACAGAAAAATTCCAGATGCCTTGTATTGACCTGCTAACATCTGTTCACTCTGTCTGAGCTAAGTGTTTTTCTTCTTGACACATCTGAGCCTCAGTTTCCAGCATTCGTCACCTGTGATGCACTGCTGTTGTCACTGCTACACCTCAGAGTCATTTGAGCTGTGATGATGGTACACGGCGGACGTACAAAAATATCTCAGAGAAAGAGGTGTGAACCCCCGAGGACGAGTGAGGCAAGAGTGCGAAAACACACAGGCACATGCCAAACTGCCTCCATTCATCCACACAGGCTTGCCATTGTTTTTTATCTGTATCAGAGCACAGTGCGGTTTTCAGGCACAAAAGGTCTGCACTTCCAGAATACATTGGAAATTGGCTTTTGACTGGGAAAGAGCTTTTAAATAGCTTTCTACACTGTGCTGAGCTGAATAGCACCTACCCTTAATAAACCCACAGGCGCCTTTCAAAAGGTCAAACCTTACGCTCAAAATTTTGTTCCTTAAAAACAAACTGACTGGTGTCTTCCTCTGGAAACTTTAACACTGCATTATATCATGCAACAAATTCAGACCCATGCAGGTTTACTCTAAAAGGGAATTCTGTCCGATCCTCTTTATGAATACATTCAAATCAAGAAACATAATTCTAAATATCGTTAGCATTAAGGTAACATTATGTGACCTAATGTTACAGCTACACAAGACTAAGTGTCCAGCTTACTCATCTTCCAACTTCTGACTGCACTTATAATGATTTTAACATTAATAATTTAAAATAAAAATAGATTTGAGAGCAGGGGATAGGTAGGTCAGATAACTGTTATAACTGTTACCTAATTGATATAGTGACAGCAAATCAAAGATAGTAAGAAACAAGACATTGTTAGTTTGAGCTAATGTTATGCTAACGTTCACAGTTACATTGCTAATACCATGCTGATGTCGCATAGGTACATGTTCACAATCTTGATTTAGAATATTAGAACGCTAACACTAGCTAGCTTTACCTAAATAAATGTAAAGCTGAGGCAGATGACTGTTGTTTGTTTTGCAGGCATAAGCCAAATTATTAGAACAGCTCAATAGTGACATAAGATTTCAGCGCTATAGGGACCATGAATGTCTCCACAAAATATTATGGCAGTCCATCCAGCATCTGCGGAGATATTTCAGTTTGGGCCAAAGTTGTGGACCAATCAACCGAGAGTCACACCTTACCATATGGCATATGCTAACTAGCTAAACATCAAGGTGAGGGTGTGTTGAATGCATCCATACAGACTGTAAATTATTCACAACTGAGAAACACTGTCTACAAAGGTTGCATTTGATAAGCAAACGCTGGGTTGTGTTCTGACCCATTTGTCTGTCAGGACATGGCTGTTTATGAAATGTTTTAATGCTGATTATGCACAGCCAGATGCCAGGTTATTAGGTACACCTAATTAAAACTAAATTGAACATAATAAAACTCTAAAATACTAACCTGAACATTCTACCTGTTATGAAGGTAAAGTTTACTGCAGAACTGTTGAATTAAACTGTAATTTCATCTTAGCTAAGTGTATTTACTTAACAAGCCAGTACAGCAAGTACACTGTCAATATTAGGTTAAATATTACCAGTGGTCCAAAGTAACTAATTTTGATGTATTTGAGTATTTTCATTTTGTGCTACTTCATACTTTGACTTCACTATATTTTAGAGGCAAATGCTGTACTTTTTTTCTCCACTACATTTATTTAATAATTTAGTCCCTAATTACTTTTCAGAGCCAGATTAATACAAAAATACAGTATAATCATTAGACTTTATTGATATCAAGTGGAAAATGTACAAGCTGCCCAGCAGTACTTCAGATTAGAAGTATATACAGTAAGCTCATTAAAACTTGCTCCCCCTTCACCAGCTGCAACATTAAATGTGACGCACATAATGCCGCAGTAATTATAATTCAATAGTATGATATGCATTCATGTTAAATGTGCCATTCTGCATAATGAGTACTTTTACTTGTAGTATTTTAAGTGTGTTTTAATGCTAATATGTTGCACTTTTACTTAAGTACCATTTTGAATGCAGGACTCAGAGTATTTTTACACTGTGGTATTGCTACTTTTACTTAAGTAAAGGATCTGAGTACTTCTTCCACCACTGACATTTTGCTGCAAGTTGTTCATTGCAACTATTAAAAAAATAAAGGGAATCAAAATGAAAGAGTATTCATGTTGCAGAGCAGTGTTACTTCTTATCAGCAAATGATGGTGTTTCAACATTTATGGCATGTTTGATTTACTGTCATAAAACTTTATAGGTAGGTTATAAACTGCCTCTTAAAACAAAAAGCAAATGTTTCTACCTGAACACACAGGCCATAGATTAAATGATTTGACGTCTTTACAACTTCCAATTAAAAGTACATAGAAAAGTCTCCAGAGCTCAAGAAGTATTTGTAGCTATACTGATTAATTCTTGGTTTGATATCTATCATTTTTCGAAGCACTGACTTCATCACTGTTTTTCCCAGACATTCCTCTTGGGCTGTGCCTGTATGAGTGTTTAGCCTGTGTGTGTGTGTGAGACAGCAAGACGGATGCAGTGTGTGAGTGTGTATGTGAAACCTGTCTGTGATGAGAAGTCGGATACCTGTGGGGACATCCTGTCTGTCACAAGCAAACTTTCAGCTGCACTGTGTGTATTTCACAGCTAGAAGTGGGTAAACAAACACACACAGGAGGGAGGCGACAGCAAGCTGGATGTGACAATGTAAAACATGACAACAAGACTGTTGGAGCAGAAATATGGGAGATATTTAGTAAAAGCTGTCTTGTTCAGGTGTAACAGTACATTGAGACTGGAATGACGTGTCTGCAAACTAGCTGCATTCCAGAGCTGGGTGAGCGTTTACTGGAGATGAGGGGAGGAGGTCTGAGGAGCAAAAGCGCCACTGCCCACTGAGGCATCAGCAGGCTGGGAGGGCGCGCTGACAGGCCATCACAGCCATGTGTCACAGAGCAGAAGACAAAAGCCCCCAAAGGGACTAAGATGCTGCTTGGGGTGAGAGGTCTTCTGATGATGCATTCAGCTCTCGTCTTCTTCACTGAAAAAGCAGAGCCCGAGGGAGGCGAGCTCACACTCTGACAGACAGACACACACACACACACACACACACACTTCTGACTAGTTTGTAGGGAACCATCACATTTCCTTCTCTTTTAAAACTTGTTATTCTGGAGCACACAGTTGGTGCAAAGATCACACCCACATTTGCACTGGCATAGCTTGTAGTGATTTGTAGGAATTACTGGTTCAGACACATAAAGATAATGCACAACAGAATCAAAAGAATGTAAAAATCTGCAACTGGCCTCCTTCCATCTGTCTGTACAGGAGAAACGAATACAGCCAGCAACAACGGCAGCCACTGGTAGGGACCGTCAGTAACCATCACCTTATACGCTTGCATGGAATCTCACTGTGGAGCTTCTAGCAGAGAAAATACTTCAGCAGACCATTAACATGTGGAGGACTGTATCACAGTGGATTCACTTCATTATTTACAACTCATTCATTCCAGTGAAGCTGCAGTGAGAATAAAAACCCTGTGAGATTTCAATACACAAACTGAATCACACTAAATAAGTACCGTTACAACCTTATTTTAAACTGCACTAAGAAATGTCCCATGTATTCAGTTTATACTTTAGTGAAAAGTCCATCACAGTAACAGCTCTCTGCCTAAATATCAATCTAACATTGCATTGCACTTTTAATCCAACCTCTGCAATCCCAGATAAGATGACATGCAATTAACAGAGGGGGTAAATACACCACAGGGATTAGTGAATTACACTGACCTTCATACACCCTCTGCTGCATTTAGTAGCACAGTATTACTCATTTAAAACACATAACAAAACACATATTCCGCTAAATACTGTATTATTGGCTGCCCTGGATATGAAATGCTAAAACAAGCTTATAAACAAAAGATAATATGATAACAGCATCACTGAGACACTGTGTTCAAAAGTGAAGAAGCTGAATATGTGAATGAGAGACTACAAACTGTTAGGGGGTTAAGCCAGGTGATTAGTATGTGTGGTTTGAAAAGCTGGAGCTCTTTGATGGGTCCGGTGAGAGGACAGTGATGGGGGGGGTCACCCAATTACCTCTCAGGTTACTATCTGCCTGCATGCGTGGCATACAGGACTAAAACCCAGCGACCTTCTGGCTGCAGACCAGAAGGAGCCTGGATGTTCATCATCACACAGGGCCCTGTGTCTCTGTGTTTGCAGTGTACACCTGGAGGCTGCTACCGCCAGGGTGACCTCATTCCTCATCCCGCAGCTAACGCTTGCCTCCACTTGCAGCCAACATTCCAAATTAGTCACTGCCAAGTCAAATGTCCTTTTTGAACTGCTCTGGCTGCCCAGGAGCACACGTCTGCTTCATATTTTAAACAGTTAAATATTTCAGTGTGAACCAAAGGATATTACCTGGCCTAACAAGGGGGAGTCAGAATTTGTACCCTACACAGAACCATCATTTTGGGACCCAAACTGGTTTGTCTCATCAACAGCCAGGATCACATCCTCCAAAATGAGTGATGGGGTAATTAGCTGCATAAACAGTTCTCATATTAGTTAGTGTCTCATGATAAATCATGATGGAACACAGAGAAGCTGATGAGATTGGAAAACAAAGGAACCTGAGAACAGGCTGCGTAGACAAGATTATGTCTAACTAGATATAGCTACAGCAGAGTGGGACTGAAAAACAGTCCTTTGTTTTGATGTGATTTCTACATCCATCAACAATAAAATCTCAGTGGGACTCTACTGAGCAGGTACAATGAAGCCTGAGTAGGCGCTACGTTCTCTGCTGACAGAGGATCAGGTGAAAATCTAACTACTTAAGATGAGTGTGTGTGCATTACTGCAGGCTCCACACCCAGAACACTGGCATGGGCTGTTTGGATGAATGAG